>NW_004949101.1:16863233-16865395 GCF_000317375.1 Microtus ochrogaster | reverse complement strand
CTCCTCCTCCTCCTCCTCCTCCTGCTTCTTCTCCTTCTGCTCCTCCTCCTTATCCTCTTCCCCCTCTTCTTCTTCTTTTTGGTTTTTCAAGACAGGGTTCCTTTGTGTAACAGTCCTAGCTGTCCTGGAACTAGCTCTTGTAGACTAGGCTAGCCTTGATCTCATAGGAAAAGGAACTAGTTGAGCCTGGAGGTGTTCTGCTTTGCAATTGCATTGTAAATTTAACCCATTTTACTCAAGCATTCAAATTTCCATAACTTGTTTTTTTCTTAATTCACCTAATTTGAATATGATTTTACATAAAAATATCTTTCAAGTTTACTTTAAACTTATTTTGGGTTACTTCATTTAGGCGTAACTTTGACAGCATATACAAACACTTCCCTTTGTTTAAACAGTTTACAATAAGTCAATAACAGATAAAAACAAAACCATGAAAGCTTAAAGCAAAGTCACAAAAGGTCTAAGAAAGTTATACTAAGTTAGTGAAAAATAGGACTTAAGGATGGTCTGTTTGATGATTAAGATTTAAAAATTCTGCTGGGCAGTGATGGCACATGCCTTTAATCCCAGCACTTGGGAGGCAGAGGTAGGGGTAGGTGGATCTCTGTGAGTTCGAGGCCAGCCTGATCTACAGAGCGAGTTCTAGGACAGGCTCCAAAGCTACTCAGAGAAACCCTGTCTTTAAAATCAAAACAACAACAACAACAACAACAACAAAAGATCCACCTACCTCACCTCCTGAGGTGAATTTCTTTATACTGGAGATAGACATATTTTTTTTCCCCAGAGTCCATGTCAATACCTTAAAAGACTAGCTACACCAGGGTCTTCTCTCTTCCCAGAAGTCAAAGCCATCATTGTATTGTATATCTTAGAAGCAGAAACTAAAATGTAATTTTAGCAGCCCTTGAGCTATTAGAGTGCTCCTGGGGACATATAAAGAAGTGAGGGACAGAACAGGCAAAGCCAAGGGACACCTGTGTCCAGCAATAGGTGGTGTCTCAGCTCTGTCATCTGCAGCACTTTGAGGGATCCTTGACTTCCACATGGAAATTTCAGGATACGACAGTATGAAGCAGAGTGCACTGAAGAAAGAAAGGCGCTTAGGAAAAGAGTTAAGTACTCCTGAGGGTTGGGAGCGGTGAACCCCCAGATCCTGAATTTCTTGTAAACCACTTGATTTCCTCTGCTCTGAGACAGCTTGCAAGCTGCTTTGAGCATGAGACCCTCAGGAGTTCCTGATGGCAGGGGAGTGGTTTCTGGTGGGTTTGGCTGGGGCGTGGCTATCAGTTAAGGATCTCTATATAAGCTGCTCCTGGACACAATAAAGGGGACATTCTTGGGGCATTCTGGCATCAAGGATGGCCCGTGTCTCTCTTTGTCTGTGTCTTTGTGTGTTTCAATCTCCAGCCCTTTGCCCAGTTCACAAACTCTATGGTAGCGCATAGAGCACAGACGGGTGTGGTGCGCTACACCTGAGAGCATGGATGTGGCTACTCAAAGAAGAATCTTCCCAGGAGCCAAGTGTACCATTTTAGTAGTGCTCGAGATAGATCCTAAAGATGCTAAGTAAGAAACTGTTGGGATGATAGGGCAGCATTGGCGGTTCCTTGGTTGGGTTTATAGCCTGAGCAAGTAAAATCAAGAGTCATTAAAGTTCCACAAGGAATGGCTTTTCCTTTATTAATCTAAGTGGACAGAGTGACTTCTCACTGGGAAATCATATCATTTCTGCAACACCAACAAGGCCACAAATGTTCTTAACTGTGTCGGAACTCTTTCTGAGTTGGCAAGCGGCTTCCTCCAGGCTTGAGAGGGAGGGCTACTTTTAAATTTTATTCAGTTTTATAATTAGTATCAAAGCAATGGGTTTCATTATGGCACTTTTTATTTATTTATCTATCTACCTATCATTTATTGATCGATTGATTGATCGAGACAAGGTTTCTCTGTGTAGATCTGGCTGTTCTGGAACTCATTCTACAGACCCAGAGAGTCACTTGCTTTTGCCTCCTGAGTGCTTGGATTAAAGGCATCGCCACCATCGCCCATCCTCCTCATTTGTTTTGTTGACCTCTTTTTCTATGCCCTCCCTCAAGAGGGTTTCTATTTTTTCTTTCTTTCTTTCTTTCTTTCTTTCTTTCTTTCTTTCTTTCTTT
>NW_004949101.1:16861428-16862508 GCF_000317375.1 Microtus ochrogaster | reverse complement strand
TAGGCCACACCCTTGTGGTGATTTACAGATGAATAGAAATGGGTTAATTTAAGATGTAAGAGTTATCTAGAAATATGCATAAGTTATTGACCAAATAGTGTTGTAATTAATATAGTTTCTATGTGATTATTTTAGGCCTGGTCGGCCAGGAAACGAGCAAGCAATCTCCTCCTACACATGAAGGTGGTTTTCTCATGGGAGGCTTCCTCCATGGCACTCCAAATGGGATAGCTCTTATGACTTCCTCAAATGGGAAACTTGAATACATAATTTGTGGTAGTGGAAGACTGAGTTCATGCTATCCCCTGAATTTTTTTGGGCGGGGGTTTCTGAGACAGGCCTCTCTGTAGTTTTGGAGCCTGTCCTGGACTCGCTCTGTAGACCAGGCTGGCCTTGAACTCACAGAGATCCACTTGCCTCTGCCTCCCGGGTGCAACACCACCCAGCAGAAAATTTTTTTTTTTAAAATTCTATTGTGTGTACGTACCACGTTTTCATTTTCCATTCATCTCTTAATGAACATCTAAACTGGTACCATTTCCTTCATATTGTGAACAGTCCTGTAATAAACATGGATATGCACAAGCATTTCTATGGTAGAATTTAGAGAGTCATCTCTCTCTCTCTTTTTGTTTTTTTGTTTTTGAGACAGGGTTTCTTTGTAGGAGAGTCATATTTTTTACTTTATAATCTAATTTAAAGTTTTTTTCTTAATGACTCATGTATTATTCTACTCTCACTATGGAGACCAACATGAAAAAATTTTCTTTTATTGAAAATATTTTTTAACCTTTACACTAGTGGCTAGACTTACATTTACTCATTCATTCATTTTTAGAATATAATAGAGTAAAATATAATAACACAAAAATATCACATTGAAGTTGGACAAGACAAACCAATAAAAGGAAAAAAGCCCAAGAGAAGGCACAAGTATTAGAGACCACTCATTTGCAAACTCAGTAATCCAATATTAACACTAAACTGGAAGCTATAACTAATAAGCACAGAGGAGCTGGTGCACACCTGTACACGACCTTTGCATGCACCTTCAGTGTCTGCGAGTTCTTATGAGCTTTG
>NW_004949101.1:16835972-16860508 GCF_000317375.1 Microtus ochrogaster | reverse complement strand
ATTCCATACTTTCTTCATCCATTCTTCCATTGAAGGGCATCTAGGTTGTTTCCAGGTTCTGGCTTCTATAATGTTTAGTATTTTGATTATTATGTGCCAAGGGACTGCCTTTTCTGGTCCAGTCTGTTTCATGTGCTGTATGCTTCTTGTACCTTCTTTAGGTTAAGAAAATTCTATGATTTCTTCTGAAAATATTGTTGACAATATTTTCTGTGCCTTTATCCTGTGTTTTCTCTTCTTCCTCTATTCCTACTGTTTTTAGATTTGGTCTTGTCATAGTGTCCCGGATTTCATGGATATTTTGTTCCTGGAGTTCTTTAGATTTAATATTTTTTGACCAATGTATTCATTTCTTCTATTGCCTGACATTCTCTCTTCCATCTCTTGTATTCTGCCTCTGTAGTTCCTGTTCCAAGTTTCTAAAGTTTTCATTTCCAGATTTCCCTCAGTTTTGGTTTTCTTTATAGATTCTATTTCCACTTTCAGATCTTGAAATATTCCATTCATTTCCTTCCACTGTTTGAGTTCTTATAGATTTCTTTAAATGATTTATTCATTTCCTCTGTAAGGATGTATTAGGGTTCTCTAGGGTCACAGAATTTATGGAATGACTATCTCTCTCTCTCTCTCTCTCTCTCTCTTTCTCTCTCCACACACACACACACACACACACACACACACACACACACACACACACACACACACTCACTGGAATGACTTACAGGCTGCAGTCTAGCTAATCCAATAATGACTAGCCGTGAGTGGAAAACCTGAGAATCTAGTAGTAGTTGTCCAGACCAGATGGCCTTCTGTATATGATGGAATCCCAAATAGGCCCCAAAGCCAGTGAAGGAATGGATGTACTAGCACGGTGGGGGCAAGCAGGCAAAAAAAATTAAGAGCTCCTTTCTTTCACATCCTTATATAGGCTTCCAGCACAAGGTGTGGCCCAGATTAAAGGTGTGTCTTCCTACCTCAAAGGTCTGGACTAGAAGTGGACTCACCTACTTCAAATCAAGCAGACAATAAGTCACAGGTGTGCCCTCCATTTCTGAGTTGTAGTTCATTCCAGACATAGTCAAGTTGACAACCAAGAATAGTCATCATAAAGACCCTTTATTATACTCATAAAGGCTGTCTTAATGTCTTTTATTTGTGCTTCAAATATATGTTGGCACATTCAGGACCTTCTATGGTTGGCACATTCAGGACCTTCTATGATAGGGTTGCTCGGCTCAGACACATCCCAGACAAATTGTCCTGGCTGTTTCTGGCATCCAGGCTTCTGGAATTGGGAAGACTGCAAATCTAGGTGCTGTTCTCTGTTTTTATCTTTGTTGGGTGGGTGTTTTGCCCCTTGTTTTCCTCTAGTTTGTAGGAAAGTACAGTAGGAAAATCTTTTGGAATCTTGAGAGGGTAGCCACTTGGAGGTTCCAGGTAAATGTGTTCCTAGGACCTGAGACTTAGAAACGGGGATGAGCTGTGGGCAGTAGAAGGGCTTTATAAGAGTGAGGGAGCAGGGTTTCCCACCAGGATCTATTTAGTCAGTCCGCCAGGAATGGGAGCAGAGAGTGAGGAGAAGGCACAGCAGAAGACCTGCTACAGAGCTGGGGGTGAGACTGGAGGGTGGATTTGGAGGAATGTAGGGAGACATAAGGGTCTCCCTAATTTAACCTACCAGCTTCCCTGGCAGGAATGGCCTGTGGATTCTCAATGAGTACCTGCTTCTTCTCTGGCCAGAGTGATTTGGGTATATGCTTGTGAGCGGTAGACCCGTGGTAGTTCTCTCTTTATTTTCTTAAGAGATCTCCAGGGTGATTTCCACACTGGTTGCATCAATTTACACTCCCACCAGCAGTGCGTTTGCTGTCATTTGTTTTTTTTTTTTCTTAAAAAAATACAGAAAATAAAAAACTGAGTAGTTCTGATCTCTGAAATCCAAGGGTCTATCTGTTAAACTGTGTGAGCCAAGTGCCTGGTATCCACTGGGCCTGACAGTTAGAAAAGCAGCCCCTGTCAAGGGCTGGGAATTCTGATACCCTATGTTTGAGAGCTCTAATACCTGCCCCTGTAGGGCTCAGGGTGCTTTTAGCCGATGTCTGTATGAGAGCTGTAACAGCAGAAGGCACCATCTGCTACTCCTAGCTGCTATTCGCTCCCTCCTGCTGGAAGGTAGGGACTGTAATAGCTGCCAGGTGCTGGGACCACCAGGCACTCAAAGCCCAGACAGTAAGCCTCCTACCTGAGGGCCTGGAACAGTAAATCTCTGGTTTCTGAGGCTTGGAGAAATGGGCCTCCGGCTCTCACAGTTGTAGCTGTAAGCATCGGGGTCTGACAATACATCCCCTAGAATGTGACACTCAAGGGTCCATGAGGCCCAGCACCGGAAGAGGTTCTCCTCGCCAACTCATAATTTTTACCTGGTCAGAGCAAAAGAGCCCAAACCAGGCTGAAGATTCTTAGAAACTGTACAGTTTGTAAAGGACAGATGGAAGTGAACCTGAATCAGGTCATGGCCATGTCCTGTTTGTAAATGGCCACTAACTTTCTGTTGTATTTATTTGTTTGTTTGTTCATGAGACAGGATCTCTCTAGTAGGTGGTGCTGTCTTCAATACTGAGTTTTATGGTCATCATGGAGTCAGTTGTGCTAAGGTCTGGAGGCCTACTAAGGTCTAGGGCCCTGTTACAGAGCTTATGCTTTTTTATTTTCTTCCTTTTTCTCCTTTTTTTTTTTCAGAGCTAGAGACAGAACATGGGGTCTCCTATATACCCCATGTAGTATATGTACATACCATATTGTATAGTGCTATATTGGTAAACTGCAACTTTTCTTTGTATTTCCTTCTTCCTTTGTCTGCTATTGTATATTTTTGAAAATTTCTATGATACAAGTTGAATATTGGCTCAGTGGTTAAAAGCAAGCACTGGCTGCTCTTCCCAAAGGACCCGGGTTCAATTTCCAGCACCCACATGGTGCTTCACAACTGTCTCTAACTCCAGTTCCAGGAGATCTGATACTTTCATACAGACACACATGCAGGCAAAACCCCAAAGTACAATAAATAAATACATTTTAAAAAACCAAGTTGAATATTGGATTCCTATAACGCATAATTACCTCAATAATTTCTAGGTAGGTTAAAGTTTAGAATCCCTAATAAATTAACATATTTATTTTATTTTTTAATTTGTTTAAATTAGCATATTTTGTATCTCACTCCAGGAAAGGAATTCTCATTCTGGGACCTGGCTTTTGCAGTGCCAGGGATTGGATTTGGTCCTTACCCATGCTACCACTGAACCACACACCCCCATTTAAAAGATTTATTTTTATTTTTAAAATTATGTATATAAAGTCTGTGGCTGTGTGTATGTGCACGTGAGTGTGGATGTCTGTGGAGTCCTGCAAGGGCATTAGATCCCTTGGAGCTGGAGTTACAGGCAGTTGTGAGCTGCTGGAGATGGATTCAGGGACTCAAACTTGGGTCCCCTACAAGGCAGCACGCACTTTTAGCCTCTAAGTCCTCCGCCCAGCTCCTCCCAATCACCTTTCTTGAAACAGGATTTCACTATATAACCCAGGCTGGTCTTGAAATTACGGTTGATCCTCTTATATAGGTTTCTGAGTATCTGAGATTATCTGATCATTTGTACACTCTCTCTTTTCTTCCTGTTCCTTGGAATTCGATCTTGCTAGGCAGCTCTGGCTGAAACTTGCTATGTAAAATGTGCTAGCCTCTAATAGAGATCCTCTTGTCACTGCCTTCCAGAGAGTGTTGAAGGAGCTGCGGGCCGCTTTTTGCCACCCAGCTCCTGGCCACCTCGCTAGCTTATGCCCCAAAATAACAATACGCAAATTGTATTCATTTAAACACTGCTTGGCCCATTAGCTCTACTAACCCTTACTGGCTAATTCAGATATCCTGATCAACCCATCTCTAATAATTTGTGTAGCACCTGTCTTACCGGGAAAGATTCAGCATGTCTGACCTGGCGGCTTCATTGCGTGCATCTGCCCAGGAAAGGGGAGCATGGCCTCTGAGCTCACTTCCTCTTCCTCCCAGCATTCTGTACTGTTTACTCCTCCCACCTATGTTTTAACCTATGAGGGCCAGCCAAGTAGTTTCTTTATTTTTTAACCAATGACCTTTCTCCATCAAGAGAGCTGGGATTATAGGCATATGCCACTACATCCACCAAGATAGGAATTCTTAAACAAGGAATAAAAAAAAACCCCAGAGATCGTAAATAACTTCATTTTATTACATGATGAACCTCAATTTGAAAAGTTATATTGTTTACACATATAATGAAGAAACAAATAGTACCTGAATATATAAGTAATATATACTAAAATCAACAAGAAAACATAACCCAATAGGAAAATGAGTCAGTGATATGAGTGTATAATACACAGAGGAGATTGAAATAAGCAATAAACCAATACAAGATTGATTATTCAGAAGCAGGACATGGTGCCATATTCCTGTAGTTTCTGCCACTCAAGTGCTGAGGCAGGAAGGCAAATGAGCTTAGGGTTTCAGGGCTAGACCAGGCAATAGTACAAGAGTCAATTTGCCTGTTGGTGTATGTGTTTTGGTGTTTTATCTGCATTTATGACTATGCACCGTTTGTAAGCCTTGTGTCCATGGAGGCCAGAAAAAGGCATTAGATCTCCTGTAACTCCAGCTACAGATGGTTGTGAGCTCCATTTGGGTGTTGGGAAACAAACCTGGGACCTCTACAAGAGCATCTACTACTCTCAACCACTGAGCATCTATCTCTCCAGCCTCATTTTTTTTTTTAATTTTGAGACAGGGTTTCATGTAGCCCAGGCTAGCTTCCAACCTAATATGTAGTGGGAGATGACCTTGAACTTCTGACCCCATGTCTACCTCTGGAATACTGGGATAAGAGGCATTCACCATGTTGTTAAATTCTTTCCCAGGAGAGGTAATCAACATTTACACCTTTTCCTAAGGTCCCAACAACAAATGGAGGCATGATCCCACCAAATACACTCTGGGAAACACTAAATTTATTGGACTTCCTTACAGAGTAAGGTTGGGGGTTAGTTACAAGGGATGTGTTCCTCCCCCAGTAGGCTGCACCTGAAAATCTTTAGAACGGACGAGGGTCTTCCTGTGACTACATCTAGAGAGCCTCCTCCCCTAGTCTTCCCAGGTCTACATATCCTTATCCTTCTCAGAGGCCACATGCAATTAGGGCATAGTTGCATATAACAGGCGGGTATGTATGCTCAAGGGAGGTTCTCATGACCTTACCCACTCCTCCACGAGAGGATGTAAACACAAGCCCAGTTGGGATAATTGTTTTCAAGGTTGTGGTTGCTTGGCTTGGAGGCGAGTCACTCAGGATACACCACCACACCCAGCTTCCTTGTGTTGGATACTGAACTTGGGGTTGTATGTTAGGTAAATGCTATGCCAACTGAGCTATATCTGCAACCCCTAAGACCCAATTATTTTATAAAAGAATTAAAAGTAAAAAAAAAATCATCACACAGAATCTGAATCTCTCTGAGTTAGGCCCCGCAGCGATCAACATCCTAGTGTTTAGTGGCTTCAACAATGACTAACTGGAGTTGACATACAAATATAGTCCACAGCACCTGCAGATTCAACCTGAATCAGAATGATTCAGAACAAAAATGACATGTGTATCGCGCTTATGCAGATTTTAAATCATTATTCTCCTTTGACATTTGTTTATTTTATATTCTTTTGCATTGGGATCTTGCTTTTTTGCCCAGGCTGGCCTTGAACTCCTGAGCTCAGTGACCACCCTGGTTTAGTCTTCTGAGCGCTGGTCGTGGGCTACCATGTCATTTTATATGGGAGCTTTGTGAATCCAAAGATTGTGTGTCTGAGGTCATATCCTTGAACTAATCACACATGTACACCCCTGCCCCCAAACTCCAGCTCTCTCTCCTTTCTGGTCCCCACACCATTTCCCAGAGAGTCTCTCCTGGATTTAAGTCCTAATTGTTTTCAAGAGTAACTGGTTTGATATTATATGCAGAGCTACTGAGTACCAGGCTCAGCACTCTCTGAACTTCTACGAAAAAACGAAGACAGGCTTGGGAACAGGATCTGAGGGGTAAAACAAACTGACTGACTCAGGCATGGTTTACCTGTACGTTTCTTTATTCTTTGGGGGAAGATGAAAGAAGGAAGAAAAAGAGGCAGCAGCATAGGGGCATAAGGGCGAAGGTAAAAAAAAAAGGGGGTGATCTCCACAAAACTTTCAGTTTATATAGGCATACAGACGAGTTAACAATCCCACAGGTGGTAACAATAGTATCAAACATGCATTTTCAGAGTCACAAGAAACCTGTGGATCTGGCAAGGAGATGCCTTCTGTCTCAGAAGGGGCATGGCTGTAAAGTTCCCCTGTGACTGGGAACACAGCATTGGTAGCTATACTAACCTGTGGGCTTGATTTGCATTAGGGTTGGGTTAAAAGTATCTCTTCTGGGGAGTTTGCTTTTGACTCCAGCAGGGTGCCCAGGTGAGAATTTTTCTCTCTGAAGCTAGTTTTAGCCACTCAAGCCTTTTTCCTGTATAAACAATTAATTTCCTGGGCTATGATCTGATGTGGGAAGCCTTCTGTATATGTGTTGCTTTTATTGGTTAATGAATAAAAGAAGCTGTTTTGGCCTTTGATGGTGCTGAATAGAGTTAGGTGGGAAAACTAAACTGAATGTTGGGAGAAAGTAGGTAGAGCCAGTGAGACACCATGTGCTTGCTGAAGGAGACAGACGTGCCCCAAGAACTTTACTGGTAAACCACGACACTCGTGGTAAAATGTAAAATAGAAATGGGTTAATTTAAGATATAAGAGCTAGCTAACAATACACTTAACTATTGGCCAAGCAGTGTTTTGAATAATATAGTTTCTGTGTGATTATTTCGGGTCTGAGCGGCTGGGAACGAATGAACAGCTTCCCATTACAATGATCCTATGTTAGTTGAAACCAAGTAAAGGTAATACAGAATATTAGTACCTGTTAAGTCAGAGCAGAAGACCAGTAGATTACACCTTCCTGAGCCTGCTGTTAGTGCAGACATACTACCTTCTGTATGAGGCTCCTTTCTCATTAGTGACCACTGTCAATAAAGTCTGTGGGGGACTATTTTTATGTCGATTTTGGCTGTGAGAACAAGGGCTTGACTGTATCCTTTTCACATCAAGGCTTCATGGTGTGGGGGGAGGTATTGGGTTGCCCTACAGAAAAAAAATCAGGTTTATACACTGCTGGGATACTACAGAAGGGAGAAACGCCATGATTTCACAACATTTCACAGGATGGATAGTGACTTATCCAAAGGACAAGTGTGCCCGTAGCTCTGAAAATTTGGGTTCTCCGCGTGGAATGTACATATACACTTCCTGTGGATAGTCCAATGGATCCGCCAGCTGTGCATTTACTGTGTAATACTTGTGGGCTCAAGATAGTATACCGTGTAGCAATTGCCTTTCCCTCCCATCTCATTTCCTTATCACGCTAACTGCTCCCTGGAATCACACACAACGCATGCTGTACTTGAATCCTTGCCTCTGGACTCCTTTCTGGGAGACCTTATACTACTATCAAATCTACCTGGTTTCTACACCAGCATGGGTAAAACCTGAACCCTGATGACTGTGAGAACTTCCCAGAAGAGAAAAAAGTGCATACAAAGACAGACCAGATGACAGGCACATGTTTCAAAGCTGCCCAAGCCTACACTCTGCTTATAGACCTTCTAGGTGTCTCTTCTTTCAGTCCTCATTGAACCTTGTTTACAACTTTCAGCCTTTTAATTTTACTTTTTTTGAGATTGTAATGCAATTATATCATTTACCCCTTCCCTTTCCTCCCTCCAAACACCTTTAGCCTTGACTTGCCTGGGTTCATAGCTGAATTCTATCCCATCCCTAGCCTTCTCCTCCTTCCCCAGGGTCTCCCTGTGTAGTCCTGGCTAACCTTGAATTTTTTTTTCTTTTTTTTTTTTGACCTTGAATTTTTTATATAGATCACAGAGGTCTGCCTTTTTCTGCCTCGTGAGTCGTGGGATTAAATGCCTGCACTACTACATTCTTGGGACATGGCATTGTGGTAAGAGTGGGCATGGAGGACAATGGTGACCCCCTGGTCGGGGAACCAGATGCTATTCAAGGAGTGCTAAGTGTGTAGCTGGGCTGGGAAGTAGGGTTTACTCCAGGGAACTGCTGCATAAGCCACAGGGAACCTGCTGGATAGCAACAACATTTGTATAGGGAACCCTGGGAGAAACAGGGCTATAAACAAGATTATGATTTCAGGAACATGGCCTGGGCCCTGTGAAGGGCATGTGGGCATGCAAGACCACTGCTAATGTGCACAGCTTCCCAGCCATGGTGCTCCTACCTTCACTGCAGCCTAAGGTGCACAGCTCTTTAACTTTTAAAGGGGATGCCAAAGAATTTACGGACTGTTTTTTGAAAAAGCACAATATTTAGATCGATAGCTAGCTCTAACTTGGATCATGTGATCTTTTCAAGCTTCTGTTCCTGTAGTTGATCCTAATGAAAAGGCTGAGAAGTGATTCCCGCTTCTATTCCTGACCAACTTGCTTGAGTTTTCTATTCTCTTCTTATATAATAAGATAGAAACCATTGGCGGGCTATATTGGTCACACACCACATAATAGGCATACCTATCATATAGACCACAGTGAACCCGCAGATCTTATCACCTTAGTGATGATGTTGCCGTTTCGGTTGGTTAAGTACTGTCCATGATGTTTGTACAGTGATGGAGTCACATTAACAGCACTTTTCTCAGAACATAGCCTATAGTTAAGCAACACAGCCTGTAGCATCAACTCCTCTTTCTTTCATTAGGGATAGGAAAACCTATTTGTGCTTGTTAGGAAGAAATCCAGTGCCTTCCTCGAGCCCCTCTCTTTTCTACTGAATTGCCCAAGAAACCTGACACCTGTTCCATTTCCTTCCTTCCTCTTCTTTCTTCATCTTTTGTCTTTTCTTTTCTTCTTCCCCTTCCCCCTCCTCCTATTCCCCCATTTCTTCCCCTTCTCCTTCTCCTTCTTCTTTGCTTTATACACATGCACATCTCACCTAAGTAGAATTCAGGTTCATCTTGAGCATAAACTCCTTCATTTTAAGAAGAGCCATATTTTCTCTTTGCTTCTGAAAAACCTCTCTTAGAACCAGCAAGGCCTCCACGGGTATTGGGAGCACAGCATGAAGGTCCTTGCTCCACAGATCTTTAGAGAAACCAGGATTTCCAGTGGGAAAAAATGTAAAAACCTTTTCTTCCATCCAGAAAGCTAGGAACTGGAAGAGATTAACAGCCTGGTGATCTGTGTTATCTGTTGGGCCAGGCCATACCAAACTTTACAACCAGGATCAGAGATGGCTTACAGCCCAAATGACCTCTATCCTATCTGCATGACTAAAACCAGGTCAGTGCTTTCCCTAGGCCCTTAAGCTATCTCTAGAAGCCAACTTCTGGAAGGAAAGGACATGTACTCCGAGTTGAGTTTTGATGTAATTATGCCTCTTTGTGCACCAGGGATTTGTATTACACCAGGAAACTTTTTTTTTTCAAATTATACTGTGTTTAAATTTGTTGGGAATAAACTGCATGCCATCAGACTCCCTGAAGTCTTGATCCAATTCGATGAAGTCAGTCTGAGCTGAGTTTTCATTCCCATCTCTTCACAGTTCACTTCCCTGCCTGGACATCCATAGGGAACCAAGATGATGGAAAAACTGGGGACTTCTGATATTATGTTCTACTTTACAGACACACTTAGAAAAACTATCTCTTTCAACAATATTGCTGTTTTGTGATATCTATTCTATATGCAGGAAAAGCCTCTTGTTCTCTGTTGCAGCAATTTG
The DNA here is from genome assembly GCF_000317375.1 of Microtus ochrogaster. Classification (NCBI taxonomy): domain Eukaryota; kingdom Metazoa; phylum Chordata; class Mammalia; order Rodentia; family Cricetidae; genus Microtus; species Microtus ochrogaster. The sequence continues at coordinate 16,850,594 of NW_004949101.1, read as the reverse complement.
GAGGAGGGGCACGAGTCCAGCTCATCCAATAGAAACTTCAACTCTAGGCTTGGGCTGTACCTTAATGGCAGAGTCACTGTGCAAGCACACTCAAGGTCCTGGGTTTGGCCCCTAGCACCACAAAACAAAGGACTACAGAGAGGAGGAAATTTCAAGTCCTCTGACTTTAAACTGATGGATCTTAAAACCTGGTGAGCCCTTGAGTATATATAAAGGTCATTTCCTATACTTATAGGGCTTACTTGTGAGTCCAGAGGGAACTCTGCCAATAGCTCAGAGACTGACCCTATGTTTGCAGATCGAGGTCTTCTGAAAATGTTTCTTTAGAGTCTGCTAAGGACTAGCTGGGGCCTTTCATCTATAAATCAACTCATCCCTCACATGGGATACCCAGTGAAGCTTCCAACAGAGCCTCATTACTATCTAGAGCCTTCCCAGTGTGCATTTTCTAAACTTTCAGGATCAGCCTCTTTCAGAGGTTGCACAGGACCTACTGGTTAGCTGCTGGATGAAATCATGACATCTACAGTCTGAGAACCAGCTAACCTCACATAAACTAAAATATAAGGTGACGTTTGGAATACCAAAATATACTGATGTTTTCAATAGTGCCTAAAGAGGTCTGGGGATGCTTGGGAAAAGTCAGGTTGCCAATCAGATAGCTCTTAATAGGGCAACAATTAAACCTTGCTTCACTGTAGGTGTTGTACTCAGTAGACACACAACAACTATATTATTAGCACTCCTATCAAATTTTCTTATATGGTTTCTTCTTATTGTTAGTGTTGTCTGCCTAATGAGATAGGGGCAGGGTATCCCTCTATTACTTCAAAGTAGATTTAACTCTGGCACAATTCACATTCCAAGGTTCTCCTCAGGATCAGGCTGAATTTCAGCTCCAATAAGAAAGATCACAACTTTGCTTGGCTACCTTTCTTGATTTTTTTTTTTTTAATTTTCGAGACAGGGTTTCTCTGTAGCTTTTGGTTCCTGTCCTGGAACTAGCTCTTGTAGACCAGGCTGGCCTTGAACTCACAGAGATCCACCTGCCTCTGCCTCCCGAGTGAGTGCTGGGATTAAAAGCATGCGCCACCACCGCCTGGCTCTTTCTTGATTTTTCACTGTGCTTCTTATGATAGCATTCTCCTAATAAATCATTTCTTCAAATGATGTTTCAGGCTCCAGTTTTAGAGGAATTAATTGTCTTAGTTCATTTTCTGTTGTTATTAACAATATCTGGCTGGGTTCTGGTGGCAGGGACAGGTGGATCTCTGTGAGTTCAAGGCCAGCCAAGGCTAAACAGAAAAATTCTGTCTCGACCCCCCCAAAAAAAAACTCCCAAAAAGCAAGTAAACAAACAAACAAACAAAAAACCTAAAACAAAACACAGTATCTGAAGTTGGAAAATGATAAGGAAAAGGTTGATTATGATGTACTAAGAGCCTTGTGTGTCAACCTACAGCGGAAAGAAGCAGGCAAGGGAGTATATACAGGGAGAAGCAAGAGAAACCCAAGGTAGCTGAACTCACTGTACAATAACCTGGTCTCCTGGAAACTAATCCAGTGTCAGGAGAGGTAAGAATCTAGGCGGCAGAGGCATTAATTAACCCATCTGTGTAAGCACTGCTCACAGGTCATGTGGCGGTTTGAGTGAGAATGGGCCCTGTCTTAGTTACTGTTCCACTGCTGTGTAAAAACATGACCAAGGCAGCTTATAGAAGCAAGCATTTAATTGGGGCTTAATTACAGTTTCAGAGGGCGAATCTGTGATCATCATGGCAGGAAGTGTGGTGGCAGGCAGGCAGGCAGACGTGGTACTGGAGCAGAAGCTAAGCACTTACTTTCCTGTCCACAGGCAGGAGCTGAGAGAGAAGGCAGAGAGAGCATGAGACCGGGCCTGGCATGGGCTTTTGGAACTTCAGAGTCCAGCCTCCCAGTGACACACATCATCCAACAAGGCCACACCTTCTAAGGCTTTCCAAACAGCCTTACCTAGGACACTGCAGGGGGTGGTGGTGGGAAGAGGAGAGGAGACAGATAAATGTGAAGACTAGAACCCAGTGCTTGTCCAGTGCTTGCCCAGTGCTAGAGTGTTTGGAGCTGGAGCGAGGCTGCTGTGTGCTTCAGTTCTACCAGAGGGGGAAGGTCAGGACCTGAGCCTGCAACTGGGGCAGGTCTGAGAAGATGTTCTTAGACTCCTGTACCCTCAGGATACTCAGAAAACTCCCATAGGTGCATTTGAGGTTTTCTTTCCTTCCCAGAAACAGATGTCCAAATTCCGAAGTATCTGCACAGGTATATTCTGTACAGTCCAAGAGTTAAGAGGCAAAGTTCTGATTAACCTCCTTAAAGCAGGCTTGAAACAGCAAAGGGTTTATCACTGGATTGGGCATAGTAGGAGAGATTTGTTCCTATTTTATCCATCTATGTATCTATCTATCCTGGAACTTGCTTTGTAGACCAGGCTGGCCTCGAGCTCACAGAGATATATCTGGGATGAAAGTCATGCACCACCACTGCCTGGCCAGATTTGTTCCTATTTAAGATAATGTAGGTACGATGAATAATCTTGTCAACTGGACTGCATGTGGAATCAACTAGAACTTTCTGTTGTTGTTGTTAAAGACAGAGGGTTTCTCTGTGTAGCCCTTACTGTCCAGGAAGTCACTCTTTAGACCATGCTGGACTTACACTCACAGAGATCCATCTGCCTTTGCCTCCCTAGTGCTGGGATTAAAGGTATGTGCCACCACCACCCAACCATGAAGAATTGTCTTAATCAGATTATCGGAAGCAAGAAGACTCACCCTAAATCTGGGCAGCGCCTCTCATGGCAGCTGAGATAACAGGACACAGAAGAGGGAAACTTTGCTTTTGCCTGCTTGCCCTCACTTTTGGCGGCAAGTTCATCTACCCTGTTCCTGAGGCACTAACTCACCAATATTAGAACCGACTTCTTTAGAATTCCAGTGTAGACTGAAGCAGCTCTCAAAGACTCCTCCAGGACTCCAGCACCAAATTGGGACTGCTGAGTCCAGGCTTGTGGATCGAACAACTACCAGACTTTCAACTTCTCTATTGTGAGACAACCACTATTGAATCCTAGGACTGCATCCTGTAAGCCAACCTAATCAACCTAATATATAATATAATATAACGTGTATATAGATATAGTCATTCTATCCGTTCTGTTCCTTTAGAGAACCCTGACTAATACAGATGGCTAAAACAACCCAGATGGCTTCTTCACGAAATGACTGACCTTCCAGTTAGGAAGGGCTCACAAGGTTCAAATGCCTGGGGCATTTCCTCTCCACTTGTCCTCTGCACGAATCTTTCCCAGCTGGAAGAGCAGGAGCATCTCCAGAAAAAAATAAATAAATAAAACCCAAAGCAAACAACAAAAAGTTAAGGTCAGAGCTGGAACTGACCCATTATCTCTTCACTACATTCTTCTGCCGGCTCAGTGAAGTCAAGGGTCCAGTTTGGATTCCAGGGTAGAGGATCACACAAGGTTATACTGTTGGGAGAAGAGGGGGAGGCACTGAAGTTAGTAAGAAGGGCTCTCTCTGGAGCTGATGTGCAAGCTGGCAGTGCTCCAGGTAATTCTGGGCTGTTCTTTCTTCAGAGAATATGGGTAGGTCGTGGGGTACAAGATAACCTCACACTTCTCCCCTGTCATTAAAGGTGTACATAGGTCTGGTAGGGGAGGCCTGGATGTGTGTGTATTCCATTTGTTACACAGTTATTCAAATGCCAGGTTCTTAACACACGCGCCATTTCGTTATCCCTATTTTAGAAACTCGGATGCAGGACTACTTCTGCAGGGTCGCAGGTAGCACATACCTCACCATTAGGCAGCCTTTTCGGCCCTGTCTCTCACCAAGATGTTGTTGGGGCAACCGGCTGATGGGCGGGAGGCATCCCAAGGGTAACACTTACCGCAGTCACCTTGTGTAGCAGAGCCAGGCAGCCGCCATAGGGAGGCACTGGCTATCTTGTGGTGTGGCGCGACATGAAAAGAAAAGGCCCTCTGCCACCCTAGAGGCGTTCAGCCGCGCCAAGACCCTGGGACTGAGTCAGATCTGACACTTCGCAACCCAGAGGACCGAGGCGCTGGCCCCGCCCACCGCGCAAGCCAGCTCCGCCCCCGCCCGCGGCGTAGCCCGAGCCCCGCCCTGGGTATGGACTGGCCGGGCCACCGTCGCTCGGCCCCGCCCAGCACGGCCAGGCGAAGCAGAGCCGGCGTGCGGGGTGTGTATGTGTTCGCTGGGCGCCGGCTCAGCCCCAGGAAGATGGTGGCTGCGGCGGCGGCGGCGGCGACTGAGGCGCTGCTGAAGGGGAGCACGGAGGCGACAGCAGCGCCCGCGGGCAGGAAGGTCGGGCAGCACCGACTCTGCGCCGCGACTGGAGCCTGGAGGCCGGGGCCGCGCGCCGGGTTGTGTCTCCCGTGGGTGCTGTCGCGGGCGCTGCCCCCGCCGCTGCTGCTGCCGCTGTTCTTTTCGCTTCTGCTGCTGCCGCTGCCCCGGGAGGCCGAGGCGGCGGCGGTGGCGGCGGCGGTGTCAGGCTCGGCCGCAGCCGAGGCCAAGGAATGTGACCGGCCGTGTGTCAACGGCGGCCGCTGCAACCCTGGCACTGGGCAGTGCGTCTGCCCCGCGGGCTGGGTGGGCGAGCAATGCCAGCACTGCGGGGGCCGCTTCAGGTGAGTGCGGGGCGTGAGGGGTGCAGGCCCAGTCCGACGTTCCAGGCCCAAGGCAGGTGGGGGGCACGAACTCGGTAGGATAGGGATTGCCCCACTGTGTTTGATGGTCCCTTGCCTCTTTCGAGGGACGTTCATTTGTCGCCTTGGGGTCTTACTGTGGTGGAAGACTGAGAAGGAATGGGAACACTCTGGAGGCATTTGTTGCTCTGTGGGTTATATTTGGGTCCTGAAGAATATAAAAGCCGGCCCTGAAAACCGGTCTATTTAGGATAAACGGGGTATAAAGGAGAAGATGAGCAAGCCAGTTCGTCAGTACTACCTTTATTATCCCAAGAGATTGGAGATGTAAGTACCTAGAAACGCAGTAGTAGAAGTGACATGTTGGGTGGAAACAGAAGGTAGAGCTGGATTGTGAGATTTTAGGATAGACATACCAGTGTTTGACGTTCAAAGGGAAGTGAAGAAACTAGTTTTTGGGGTCCTCACTGTTGGTGGCTTATTGGAATGGGCTGTCCAGAGAGGAGATTCCTGTTAGCCCAGTGTTCCCCTTAACATACATTTACTAGTTGGCCTGGCAGAACCTCTTGGAGAGATCACTTATTAATTAATTAGCATTTATCTCTTACTTGCTTCTGTTGTGACAGGATTTCTTGATAATACACACAAGTAGATAGATTTGCCAGAGTTTGGTGTGGTTCACAAGAAGTTAGGAATACAGCAAGGGAAGTTTACGTACACAGACTCCCAAGTTAGAAGAACTAGAGTCGTCCGTATCTTTGGCAGGTATTTGTGGACTCTGTTCTCCATCTGACTTGGGAGAGCGAGGACATGTGAACAATGACAAACAGGGCTCTTGCTCCCATTGACCCTACGCTCTACAGAAGGGTGACAGGCAGTTGACAATAAGATAGGCAAAAGGGATGAGCGAGATAATTTTAGACAGTAGCTATCAACAGAATACAAGCAGGATTCTGACCAGCTCGTTAGAAACCACTCATGTGAGTGCTGTCTGGTCTGAGACCTGAAAGGGGTACAGGAGCACCTCTGGAAATGAAGGGGCAGACAGTGTGTGGCTTGCTAGGATTAAGTAGAGAAGATTTGGAGGAGGAAGTGATTTTGAACTTGGGCATTTGAGGTTCAGTAGGATTTGCAAATGTGCAACTGGGGAAAAGAATCCAGATAGAAAGAAAGATGCAGACAGAGTGGTGGAGGCCAGAAGGTGGATGGAGTTTTGCCGGCGCCCCTGCAGAAGACAGTTGTGAGGGAGAAGTTTGGAATGTTAAGTTGTTGGCTGATAATGTCAGGTCTTCTAGGGGACTCCGAGAACAGTGACGAGATGACCTCTTAAGTAAGTGCTTCTCTTTTAGGCTGTGAGATACAGTGATAAACAAGACTGATCTTATTTTGTTCTTGCAGAACTTATCTTTTAGTTTGGGAATAAAAATACCATAATGGAGCTGGAGAGATGGCTCAGTGGTTAAGAACACTTATTGCTCTTGCAGAGGATCTGGATTTGATTCCCAGCACCCACATGGTGGCTCATGGCTGTTCGTAACTCAAGTTTCAGGGAATCGTACACCTTCTTCTGACCTCCAAGGACACCAGGCACACATGCAGGCAAAACACTTATACACAAAATGAAAATAAAAAAATCTTTTTTTTCCCTCACTGAGACAGGGTTTCTCTGAGTAGCTGTGGCTGTCTTGGAACTAGCTCTGTAGACCAGACTAACCTTGAAGTCTAGATCCATCTGCCTGCGCCTCCTGAGCTTTGGGATTAAAGACATGCTCCATCACCGCCTGGCTGAAATAAATCATTCTTAAAAGTTCTTTAACTGTATTTTAAGTCCAGTTATCAGTCTGTTGTAATTTTGCATGAGTGTGGAGGTAAACGATAGCAACAGAAGCTAACTTGTTTCAAAGTGAGACTAAGATTCATCTTTCTGTTGAGATGTTCCTGAGGGCTGATGTTGAAAGGCCAAGATGGGGAATGAGTGGTATCATGACTAGTTAGAGGGACCGGAGACCAGAGAGGTCTGTGCCGTGCCAAGTAGAGGTAGGAAGTGGATTTAGAATTTTGAACATTCACCCGAGAGTGATGGAATGCAACAGGTCACTCTGTTTTTATTATAGAGTTATTGATTGGAGCCAGAACAGTATTAGCCTTGAAGGCCAGTCAGCTTTAGTGCTTTCAAGATCGATGGATGGAGGGATCTTCAAATTCTCAAAATCTGGATACTCTGTTGGGTACCGAGGGGGCTCATCTGTATTGTTTGGAGTAGGTGGGTTTACACTGGGCGTGAGAAGTCACGAGCAGCTGATAGAGACTGTTGGTGTAGGTCAGAGGCAATGGTAACGGAGATGTGGTAGATATTGTGGTGTTGGAGTGATAAAATGATTAGGTCTTTGTTTTAGACTGGTTTGTTCTTGGAAGAGAGAGTGATGGTAGAGAGAGATTTCGGAAAATAGTAGATCTTATTTTGTGCGGTTGAGTGATACCACTTACAAGACACAGGGCCACAGGAAGGCTGAGATAAGCTTAGTTTTATACACATTGAGTTTGGGCTGCTTTCATGCCATGTACTTGGCAGAGAAGTGTTGGTCAGGGTCATCTACCTGTAAAAGGGATTGACAGGGAGAAAAAAGGCTGTGAGTGTCTGCATGAACAGTTCAGAGATGAGCCTTTTAAACAGAGGGCAGGCACTCCTGATAATGCCTCAGGTACTCTGAGATGTAAGTGACTGTTACAGACATTCCCTTTGAGCTTGTTCTAATTGCTGTCAGTGCGCTTTGCTGGGCAAACAATTATGACTGCCTCTGACAATACCATTCTATTAAACGGCTTCTGGAAGTTTTAAAAGAATGAAAAGTCAAGAGTGGTGACACATACCTGTAAACCCAGAACTTTGGCAGCAGAAGCAGAAAGATCAGAAATTCAAAATCGGCCTGGGCTATCTGGGCTACATAGCAAGTTTGAGGTCAGTCTGGCCTTTATGAGTCTGGTTTAAAAAAAAAAATAGGGCTAGAGAGTTGCCTCAGTGGTTGGAAGTCCTGGCTGATGACCTTTCTCACCTCCATGGGTATTAGGTAATGCCTGGTGCATGGTACACATAAAATAAATCTAATACTACTTTAAAAATATATGTGTACTTATGTTCTGAGAGAGTAGTCTGTCTCACACCTGTAATCACAGCTCTTGGGAGCGGAGGCAGGAGGGACAGTTCAAGGCCAGCTTCAGCTATGTAGCAGTTTAAGAGTGACATGGGGTTACTTGAGATTCTCTCAGAAATTAAAAAGAAATAGATACTCAGAAAGGAGGAGGAAGTTACAGTTTTTTAGTTGAATGATTCATCATTGAGGATGGGTAAAGAATTAAATGTTACTTTTGATTACAGTAATATGTATCTTGGTTTAACTTAGCTCTTCCTTCCTTCGTTCCTTCCTTCCATGGATATGTTTTTGGCTTGATTCTGATGTTCGGTGTAGTGCTGGGTCTTGAATCAAGAGCCTCATGTGGGCTGGGTAAACACTTTACTACTGAGCTACATTCCCACTACTCCCATTCTGGTTTAGAATGGCATCAAGTCAAGGTGTCTGTTTGAATTTTGTGTGTCAGCGGGCGTGTGTGTGTGTGTGTGTGTGTGTGTGTGTGTGCATGCTCAGTTTACCCGAGAAGATTGCTGTGTGGAGGTCAGAAGGCAGCTTAGGTTCTGGGGATTGCTCTCAGGCTGTAAGGCGCGTGTGACAAGTGCCTTACCCCTGAACCATCCTGCTGCCCAGGTTTGAAGACTTATTTATGTAACTCCTGTGTTAGAAGACTGTGTAGGTCTTTTTTGTTACTTGAAAGAAATGTAGACTAATGAAGTGTTAAATTTTACTAACATTACCGCCGAGTTAAAGAATATATTAGCATTTATTTTGTGTCAGTGTATACTGTAACAGTAGTGATGGTCACAGCAACATCTTCCTTCATTTCAGTTACCCCCCACCAGCATTGTGCCTTTAAAATGTCCTTTTAGAAATTACCCTTTTAATTCTTAATATTCCCATTTCAAAGGTAGGTAAACTGAGTTTGAAGCAGGTGTTTAAAAAGAGCATTGCTTGTGTATTAGCGCAGAATATTTATATATGGGTGCACATGCCTGTCTAGAGGTCAGAAGGCAATTTTATGGAGTTGATTCTCTTTAAGCCACATGGGCTCTGGCGGTCAAATTGGGTTGTCAGGCTAGGTGGCAAGTACCTTCACTTACTGAGCTCTTTGACCTACCCTGAAGTATTCTTGGTTTTTTGTTTTGTTTTTTTCCCTCTTTCTGTGCTGTGGATGAAACTCAAGGCTTTTTACATGGCAGGTGTGTTACCACTGAGCTACACCAAAGTACAAAAATTGCAGATCTATTGAATAACTTGCCCAAGGCCATAGAAGTTGTGTGAAATTGGAATTTGAACTTAGGCCTTGTGTGATTCTGAAATCCTGCTGTCTGTGATAGCAATTGGCCTTTCGCTTTTGTTTGAGTTCAGTTACCTTTTTGATCATTCTTTGGAAGGACTGTCTTGATTCCAGCAAAGTCTTTGAAAAATAGGGGAAACAAAGTAGATTTTTATAATAGAAAAAATAGCATAAAAGCATCTGATCTGCCAGAATCATTGGCTGCTTGTCTGAGGACAGAAATGCCCTTCTAACAAGAGAGAGAGAATTCTGAAAATAAAATTTGAAGAAAATGGCAAGTTTGGTGTTTTTGTAATACGTACTAGGTAATTCTTGGTATTAACTGGAAGCCCTAACTTTATGCTCATGGACCCAACTTAGTTGTTTTTTTTTTTGGTTTTTCGAGACAGGGTTTCTCTGTGGTTTTGGAGCCTGTCCTGGAACTCCCTTTGTAGACCAGGCTGGTCTCGAACTCACAGAGATCCGCCTGCCTCTGCCTCCCGAGTGCTGGGATTACAGGCGTGCGCCACCACCGCCCGGCCCCAACTTAGTTTTTTATCTGTCTTGTTTAGTGCTATGTTTTCAGAGTTTGGAAGAGTGCTTGGGGGCTGAGATTCTCCTGTACGTTATTTGTGGGGTGAGTCTGCTATTGGCCTGGTTCAGCTTGCTATGTAGTCTAGGCTGGTCTCAGACTTGCAGAAATCCTCCTGGTTTGACCTCTCAGGTGCTGAGATTGTCCAGCTTCTTTATTTCGTAGGATCAGCCACATGACTGATACTATCTTTTGTCTTCTGTTTCTCCTGAGCCTCTCTACCGTCTGTCATTTCCTGGCATCTTTATTGGGATGTTTTGCAGTCAGCTTCTGAGCTGAGCCTAACACCAAACAAACTTCATATCCTCATTGAATTTTTTCCCCCTCCCTCCCTCCCTCCCTCCCTCCCTTCCCCCCTTTGAGTTGCAAGTTCTATTTTAGCCAAGGAAAGCCCAAATGTAGACTTGTGGCTCTTGGCACCTGTCTAAAGTTCTACTAGTTTGTCCTCTCTGACTGTCTGCTCTCTAGAGCACCCGACCCTTCTTCACCCCGTCACTGACCTGACTGTGGTGCATTCTAAATAACTGGTCCCTCAGACCTGTGAGCATCCTACGTGTTCTCTATAAATCTCCTAAAAATGTGTCATTGTTATGCTCAGAAAACCGTCTTCTTTTTGCACAGTCTTACTGTGTAGTTCAGAGTAGTTCTGAATTCACTGTCATCCTCCTGCCTCAACTTCCCAAGTGTTAGGATTCTAGGCACTAGCCACCATGGTTGCCAGAATAATTCTTTTAAAGCCTTTCTTTTGGAAGTGAAAGGACTTGTAACCAAGCCAGACAATCTGAATTTGATCCACAATACCCACGCAGTGGAGGAGAGGACCAGTGCTGGAAAGTTTTTCTTTGACCTCCACACATGGACAGTGTGACATACGTGAGTACTCCTTTTCTCGCTGAGGTGAATGAATAGATCACAAAAGAACCAAGCAAGACTCTTCTTATCTGCAGAATGGCCTTGAGCATTAGGGTCCCATTCCTTTATAAACATCCCCTTTCCCACTGAAATCTTTCTACTTTTAGGTTTTTGGTTTGTTTTGGGTCTCTGTTGAATTCCGTGTTACTCCCTCCCTTTATTACTCCCCCAACACACACACTACTGAGCTGGGGGCTGAACTCAGGCCCTTGTCCTTGGCAGGCAAACTCTCTACTACTGAGTTAAAACCCTAACCCAATTTTTAAATGGCTTTTCCAGGCTGTCTTTGTACTTCCTGTGTAGCCTAGGATGGCCTTAAACTGCTGGTCCTGCCTGCACCTCCCAAGTACTGGGATTATAGGGGTATGCCAGACCTTATTTTCAGTTCCTTAAAATTTAAATTTTCTTTTTTTTTAAGGTTTTGAGACAGGGTATCACTGTATAGCCCTGGCTGGTCTACACATGAATGTGTAGACCAGGCTGGTTCTGAGGTCATAGGTTGTGCTGAGATTGAAAGTGTCTGTTACCATGCCTGGTGTACTTTTGTCCTTTATAAAAGGAGTCAGTTCTTCTTACAGATTACCTTCTTTTGAGATGTGCCATCAACCTGTTCAATTCATAGATTATTTTTATCAATGATTATTGGGTGTTAGATATTGTGCCCTACCTTGAGAATAAGAGGGTGAGAATTAGGCCTTGCTCTTCCCTCAGAGAGTCCAGAATTCTGAGTGGGAGATAGATGTGGGTATAGGCCCTTAGAATGTCAAGACAGAAACCCAGGCAGTATATGATCCTGGACTAGTTGTGTTGGAAAGAGTCGGTCTTCTTAGGGCTCTCATGGAAGGCATCCCAGAGAACAGGACTTTGGGGAAATCCAAGAGGTTGAGTGTGGTTAGACCCTCCGAGGGAGAAAGACCTTACAGAAGGAATCAGGAGTTTTTGCGTAGGCAAAAGCATGGGTTATCAGACTGAGTGCCTTGATTTCCTAGTGTGTTATTGTATTGCACACTGCTGGCTTATCACAGCGGATTTCCTCATAGTTCTGGAGGTTACATGTCTGAAATGACGTAAAAATAGTGCATGCCTGCCTCTAAAGACCAGAGAGAATATGTTCCATGCCTTTGTCTCAGCTTCAGGAGTATCAGCAGTCTTTGGCATTCCTTGGCAGTCTACATGGTACTGTTACAGAGTCTCTTCCCTTATGGACATAGTCACACTGGATGTACACGTTTGACCTTTTCCAAATCTGATTGTATCTGCAAAGTCCCAAAAGTCACATTCACGGTGACCAGGGTTAGGGATTCAGCACACATTCTTGTAGGACACAGTTCAACCCACAGCAGTTAATGGAACTGAAACATAAATGGATATTGTTGATGAAGCCAGTGTTTGTGTGTGCTGAGGGTGGGGGGGGTGGAGGTGTATTGGAAGGAAGGGAGAATGGAAGGTGACCCTGCTGTGGCCTTTTATTAACAGCCCACAGCTTTAGATTGTGTCCTTGACTGAGGATATACCCACCATCAAGGCAGGGCAGTTTTGGCTGTGGTGACTGACACAGGCATGTGATTTAAGCTGTCTAATCAAAGGGACTCTCAGGACGGCTGGGGACTTCTCTGTGGGTGTGTGTGAAGGAGAGCCTTTGTCGTCTTTTGCTGGTGACCAGATACTGAGTTTTATAGCTACCACTGTTTGGAAAGGAATTCACCCCAGACCAGGTGAATTCCAGAAGGGGGAGGAAGGCAGAGGACTTACTGCGTCTGCCTCAGGCCTCTCCTAAACCACATTTTAGAGTTGATGTCTTGTCACTTAACTCTTTGCTTGCCGGGCGGTGGTGGCGCATGCCTTTAATCCCAGTTCTCTGGAGGCAAAGGCAGGCGGTCTCTGTGAGTTCGAGGCCAGCCTGGTCTATAAGAAATAGTTCTAGGACAGGCTCCAAAACTACAGAGAAACAACGTCTTGGGGAAAAAAAAGAAAAGGAAAGTTTTGCTATGGAAAGTTTGATTGGGAGGGAGGGCTAGCCAAGTAGGGTTACTCAGCTCCCAATCCTGTAGCACGTTACCATAGACAGCTTCTGTTAAAGATCCCGAAGACAGCCAAATAGTTTTATTTACTTACGTATGGAGGCATGAATATAAATATACATAGGAAAATCAGAGTACATTTATGATCAAAACAGTTTTTATTTAAATACAGAGTGGCTGTAGTTGAACAGAAATTTCACGTTAATTTGGTTTCAGCGTGAACGTGTCTCTGGCAGTAGAGAGGCTGCAGTTGTACTGTGTGAAGTGCTTGGGTCTGAATAGTCAGCAGCCTCTGAGACCTAACTTATTTTATTAACACCATATCTCTTTAATTACTTTCCTTTTTTTCCTTTTTCCGTTTTTCCATTTCCCCCTTCACTCCTTCTGAGACTTAGAGTTGTGTAGCTTAGGCTGTCCCTGAACGCTCCTCTATCTGTGTAGGCCAGCCTTCTGAGGCTGATGTCACACTCCTCCATACTGGAGCAATAACTGCTTTTCTTTTATCACTTGAGATCATAGTTTGATTTTAACCTTCCAATTTTTAATTCTTCAAGTTTTCAGATTTTTTTCCTCTTCTTCAAGTTACAATTTGAGTGAACATTAGGTCTGACTGTATCTGCATATTTACTTGTTTAAAATTCTTTATTTTTCATTTATAGAAATTAATTTTAGTCATGGATGAATTGCATATTTTATTTTAGAATTTGAAATGAACACCATATGGTAGTTATTAAGTGAATGAATTTTTCATTTAATTCCTCTTGGTCTTTTTTGTATTCTTTTAAAAGAAGATTTTATTTTTGGCAGTAGTCTACCCAGCCGCAGCTTTTCTAAATTATCATCTTCTAGGCATTCTCTCCCTAACACTTTGGGCTTGCCCACATTTTGGGCTTCCTTACTTTTCCTTTAAAGCCTTCCTCCCTCCCTCTCTCCCTGCCATTGTGTATCTTGTCATCCCCCACTCCCCAATACCCATCTTGGCTTTTCTTCCCGGCCTTTCTTCCCCTCCCTCCATTGTCCTCCTCTGGGAAGTTGCTGAGATTTATACTCTGACTGGTTTTTCTTTTAAACTTAAATAAAATTATCCTTGAGCTATAATAATAATAATAATAATAATAAAAAATCATTATTATTTTTATTACTTCTGTGTGTTTAAGAGTATGTGCACATCTGCATGGGTGCCCAAGGAAGTCAGAAGAGGTTGGATCCCTTAAAGCTGAAGTTGCATCTAGTTGTGAGCTATCTTCCGTGGGTGTTGGGTTCGAACTGTTAGCAAGAGCCTTCTTGTAGTGTCATCCCTCCAGCCCCTGTTTTGTAATCGCGTTTTGTGTTTTTGTTATTTTGAGACAGGATCTTACTATATAGTTCTGGTTGACCTTGATATGTAGACCAGGCTCTATTTGGAGTCACAGAAATCTCCCGCCTCTGCCTTCTGAGTGCTGGGATTAAAGGTGTGCTGCAGCCCCCCCACCATCACCACATACCTGCCTACCACATCCTTCCCCCAATTGAAATGGCCTTACTCTGTAGCTCAGGCTTGCTCTTGAACTATGTGTGTAGCCTAGACTAGCCTGTAGTACTATAATAACAGACATGCACCATAAATCTTGTAAAGGTAATTTGTTAATAAGGATCATAATTGTGCTGACTAGAGTTATCTGGGAAGAGAAAACCTTAATTGAGAAAATGCTCCTAAGGCTGAAGAGATGACGTAGCTGTTAAAGGCTAGGCTCACAACCAAAAATATAAGAGAAAATGTTCCTGTCTTAGTTACTTTTCTATTCCTGTGAAGAGACACCATAATTAAGGTAAAATAAAGCTTATAAAAGGAAAGATCTAATTGGGGGCTTGCTTATAGTTTGAGGGGTGAGTCCATGACCATCGTGGCAGGAAGTGTGATGGCAGCATGCGGGTAGGCATACTGGAACATCATCTGAGGGCTTGCATCTGATTCACAGGGGGAGGCAGAA
>NW_004949101.1:16832731-16835355 GCF_000317375.1 Microtus ochrogaster | reverse complement strand
AAGTTTGTAATAGTATAAAAGAAAATTGATTTTTAGCTTTTAAAATATGTTTTTCATGTTTAATGTGCTTTCAATTATGTAAAGAAAAACAAGACATAGATAATTTAAAATGAACATTTAATTTAAGATCAAATTTGACCTGGTGGCATAAGCCAATCTATAATCCCAGCTACTTGGGGCCTAAGATAGCAGTGTTCCAAGTTCAAGGGCTTCCTGTCTACAGAAGAGTTCAAGGCAGGTCTAAATGTCTTCAAGAGGATCATGAGTGTGTGTGTGCATACGTGGGTGTGTACACAAGATTTTCTCTCAAGGGGCTGGAGCTGGGGCTGGAGCTCAGTGGCCATGTTTTTCGCATAGCATGTGCCCTCCCTGGGTTTGATCCCCAGTGCCACAAGTATTTTTTTGAGATTGAACATATATTAATATTTATAGTATATTTAAAATAATGTAATATTAGTCTAAAAATATTGAGTTTAGACATGCCTTGAAAAACAAATGAATTTGACTCTGTTTCTCCTGTTAAAAATAGGTAATTTCTCTGTGCTAGTGGCTTTAAAAATTACCTCATAGAATTTTTTTTTTGCTTTAACTTACATGATCGTTTCCAAGTATTTATAAGCATTTTTCTGCAGAATGGCATATTTCCTATTTAGTTTTTTCTCCCTTTTCCCTATAAATGAAAAGACCAAGCCAACTGTAATTGTCATTTGATTTTTCTCTTGTTTAAAAATTACTTTATTCCATTTATTATTGTGTGTATGATGTATGTATATGGATGTGCACATGCCATGAGGTCAGAGGACAACTTTGTGGAGTTCTTATTTTTTATCTTTTTTTTTTTTGGTTTGTTTAATACTAGAGATGTTTTACAAAGTTATGAAAGATTGTGGTCAGAAAGCTTAGCAAAGTTGATTATGGGGCAAATTTCTCGAATTAGATTGATTTATAATAGTCTTCTATAGCTTGTGCTTGAATGTCATCATACTTCTCTTTAACAAATGTCATTACAGCCCTTTATTTGGATTGGCATTTGGACCTCTGGTTGAGAAACACTGACCAATATTGGCAATAAGTATTTGGTTGCTTAAAAGTAATCAGATGTTTGATGCTGGGCCAGTTCTTAGAGTTTTGTTTTGTTTTGAGACAGGGTCTTATGTAGCCATGGATTTTGAATTCTGACCTTCTTGCTTCTCTACCTTCTGAGTGCTGGGATTATAGGGACGTGTCACCGCGGTGTTTTGAACAAGATGTCCCTCATAAATCTTGGTTATTGATGACTATTTGCGAGTATTAGGAGGTATGTTCTTGCTAGAGGAAGTCACACCACTGGGAGCTGACTCTGAGGTTTCAAAGGACTCATACCATTTCAGGTTAGCTTTCTCTACTTCCTGATTTTGAATGGAGATGTGAACTCTCTGCTCTAACTGCCTGTTGTCTGTGGCCTCTGCTCTGCTTCGTGGACTGTTATCCCTCTGGGACCATAAGCCCCAAATCAGTTCTTTCTTCCATAAGTTGCCATAGTCATGGTGTTTTAAACCACAGCAATAGAAAAGTAACTAAGAGAGCCATCATGCCTGGCTTTTTATTTGGTGCAAGGCATGCTAGGCAAGCACTCAACCAAAAGCCACATCCTCAATCCTGTATTTCAAACCTATAGAAGAGATGAAAAGATTAACAAAATGAACATCTGTGAACTTCCAGGTATTGCTGAATTTCTTTCATATTATTATTCTAAGTAGTAAATATTACAGATATCAAAGACCTGATATTATCCTTCCATAACTATTCTTACCATCTTCCTGAGGTAGCTAGTATGTGACACTATGCTTATTTCACTTGTATGTTTCCACTTTTCTGTGTGTATATGCATGTAATAAAAATATGTACTTATTACATTAATATATGATACTTTGTTTCTAAAAACAAGAACATATTTTTATTTTATTATTTGTTTTTGAGACAGGGTCTCATTGTATAGTCCTGGTTAGCCTGTATTTGAGATATATATATATATATATCAGGCTAACTAGCCTCAAACTCACAGAAATTCTACTTACTGCTGACTCCAGGGTGCTAGGATTGAAGATATTCTTTCAACCTTTAAAATAATTATTTTGTATGTATAGGTGTTTTGTCTGCATGTGTGTCTGTGCACTATGTGTGTAACTGGTGTCTGTGGAGACCAAAAAGAGGGCATCGATCCCCTGGAACTGGAGTTAGAGACAGTTCTGAGCTGCCTTATGTGTGCTGGGAATCAAACGTAGGTCCTCTGTAAGAGCAACCAGTGTTCTTAACCACTGAGCTATCTCTCCAGCCTCCTCCTGATTAACCTTCTTAACATAGCTTCATGCACCTGTGTGTAATTTGCAACTGTGTTATTTTTGAGGGGCTGGGAAGTGATTATCAAACCTTTAAAACTCCTTTCAAATAATTTTTAACTTATTTCCTTGCTTAATTTTAGATTGATGTGTAGTTGGCACTTATTTTTCTAAAAATATATTTATATACTTGCAAAGATATAATTTCTGGTACATTATAGTTTCTGAGGAGAGTTTGTTATATTACTTTTTTTTTTCAAAAGATTTTTTTTTTTTGAGAAAAAAAATTTCTGCCTCCTCCCAGCC
>NW_004949101.1:16822377-16825658 GCF_000317375.1 Microtus ochrogaster | reverse complement strand
GCCAGGTAGCCCAAATCTGTTATATTACTTTTTAAATATATTGTTTAGGACTGAAAATCTTGAATTTTTTCTTAAATTATTGATTACATCTAAACTCCTTTATGTAATCTGTTTTAAAATAATGGTTCTTCATTAAAATACTCATTTGATTTTATGTGTATGTATGTGTGTGTACCACATTCTTGCAAGAGTCTGTAGAATTCAGAAGAGGATTTGGATTTCCGAGGAGCTGGAGTTATAGATAGAGCCACCTGTGGGTTCTGGGAACCAAACCCATGTCCTCTGACAGAGCTGTAAGCTCTCTTAACTGCTGAGCCGTCTCTTCAGCCCCATAATCTGATTTGATTTCCTGATATAATCTGATCATCAGTTCTGCCTCATTGATTTGAGTGTCACATACCATATACTTCATTATTTGAAAGTGTTTAAGTCTATGATGTTGAGTGTACGCATAGGTCCCGCAGCTGTCCTTATTTAATACTAGAACGTTTCATTGTGTGCAAAAGAAGCCCTATGTCCACTAGAAGTCATTTCTCTTTACTCCATTTTTCAATCCAGGATTATGAAGATTGACACTTACATTATAATCCTTGTCAAGAGTTTTATAGAATTTACTCTTTGATTTAAGGCCTTGATCCATTTTGACTTAATTTTTGTATATAATATGAGGTCCAACTTTATTTTCTTGCTGTGTGAGTAGACAGTTCGGGCTCATTTGTTGATGAGATTGTTTCCCTATCATTGAATGATGTTGCAGTTTTTATCAAAACAATTTACTGTAGATAAATAGGTTTAGTTTTAGTTTATCAGTTATATTTCATCCATTTTTATTTCTTTCATGTCATCACACTATCTTAATTACTGGCATCATTGTAGTATTTTTTCAGATCTCCCCATAATTTCTTAAATATGTTTTTAAAAGATAATTATAAATTTATATGATTTTGAGATCATATCCAGCACAGATTTTCCTAGTTTGTCTTACATTTTATGGCATCTTTTGCTTTTTTATGATGCTAGGAATTGAACCTACAGCGTCATGCACGTTAAGAAAATGGTCTGTGACAGCTCAATGCACAGACGGAAAGTTCAACTTTTAGCTGTGTTCAATTTTCAGCTCAGTTTCCTGTATGGCTTATGCTTTTTGTTTCATATTTTAGAGTCCTCTTTTTGTATCAACCTTGCAGAGATCTTTGCTTTTTCATATTCTGATTGTCTACTTGTAATGTAATGAGTTGATTGTTTTGATGCCCTTACCTAGTCATAATAAAGAATCTTATAAAAGGTAAGCATTTTTCTCAGTTCTATTTGTATATTAGTATGCTTTTCTCCTCAAAGTTTTGAAATAGACCCTGTCATAGAACACTTTAAATTTGTCTTGCTTCTTCTTAGCCATCTTGTCTCCTAATTTCAATAACCGATACTGAGATTAGCCCAGGGAAATTTGTTGTCTTTATCTAAGCTTTAATTATTATTGTTACTACTAAGACAGGGTTTCTGTGTGTACCCCTGGATAGATCCTCCAGTCTCTGCCTCTTGAGTGCTGGGATTAAAGGCATGCACCACCACCACCTGACAAGTTTTATTATTTTTAATTATGTGTGTGTGGTTATTTGCATATATATGCAGGTGCCCATGGAGACCAGAGGCAATTAATGGATCTGGAGTTAGAGACAGTTGTGAGCCATTCTATATGAGTGCTTGGACTTTCATGCACTCTTAACCATCGAACCATCTTTTTATCCCCTGTCTTCTTTATAAAAGATGTTTAAAAAGCCTTTTAGAAGGATATTTTATGTATTCATTTATTTAGAGCTCATGTATTTCAATATGTATACATATATTGAAATAGATATATATTTTAAAATTGTATGACATTTGTTGGTTTATCCCTAGGTATGTAGTTTTGTTGTCTTTACAATAATCTAATTGATAAGTGTAGCATACAGGATTTGAATTTTATTATTTAATTTTGATTATTTTTAGATGAATTCTTGTGCTGTCTAGGATAATCTTCCAGTTCTTGAACCTACAGAGTCTTCCTAGCTCAGTCTTTCCACTCTGTCGAATTGTAGACAGGTGCTGCTGTGCAGTTCAGCCATTCATTTGTATGTATGTGAATGTGTGTGCATGAGGGCGTGCATGTGCTGTGTATGTTTGGAGTCAGAGGATAGCTTTCCAGAGTTGCCTTTTCTGCTTCCTCCATTTGGGTCCTGGGGATTGTCAGACTTGGAGGGAAGTGTCTTTACATGATGAGCCATCTAACCAGCCATTTCTTATTTATTTCCGGGACTGGATTGTTCCATGTAGCCTGTAGATGTTTACTGTTATACCTTTTTGTAAGTATGTATGTATGTGTGGAAGGATATGTGGATTTGTATGTGTGAGTGTGTACATGTTTGTGTGTGAGTATGAGTGCTTATGTACATGGGTGGAGGCCAGAAGAAGGCATGGAGTATTTCTTCTATCACTCTTTGCCTATACCTTTGAAGCAGGACTCTTTGCCCCCTTTGGAGCTGAGGTTGCAGCTTTGTGAGCATGCCTGGCTTGTTTGGTCCTTATGATTGTGAAGCAAGTATTCTTAATGCTGAGCCACCACTTTATTCTTCAGCTACCACTTTATTCTTCTTCTTCAATCATGTTTTGTTTTTTATTGTCTCATGGTGTTTCCATATAGATTTTAGAAACAACTTGGCCATTTGTGGTCAGGAATATTGAGAATGTGGTTAGGGCAGTACACCTAACCTGTAGTTCAGTTTGAAGAGAATTGGGATCCTATATAATGCCAGCTCTTTCAAACCATGAGCACACCCCTTCCCTTTTGTGCTGAGGATAGAACCCAGGTCCTGTGCAGACTAGACAGGCCCTCTAGGATTAAGCCACATTTCCATCCCCGATTAAAAAAAAAAATTTTGGTCTTAATTTGTCTAATAAGATTTTAGAGTTTTCTGTGCTGACGTGTTATATATCTCAAAGTATTTCACATTTTTTGGTATGGTTGTAAATCATGTCTTTTAAATTCTTGTTTTCTTATTAAATTTAAAAGTCATATTTATATGTATGTATATTGGGTGGGTGTGTGGAAGTCAGAGTTTTTGGAATTCATCTCTCCTTTCACCATGTAGGTCCTGAGGATTGAACTCAGGTTTTCGAACTTGTCAACAAATGCCTTAACCCATTGAGCCTAAAATTTCATTTTCATTTCTAACTGTTGCCAGTGTGAGTAATTCAATTCAGTTCAGTTCATTTATCTCCTCTCTGTCTCCCCCTTGCTCCCTTTT
>NW_004949101.1:16770029-16822151 GCF_000317375.1 Microtus ochrogaster | reverse complement strand
TTCTTCTTCTTCTTCTTCTCTCTCTCTCTCTCTCTCTCTCTCTCTCTCTCTCTCTCTCTCTCTCTCTCCTCTCTCTCTCAACAAGCTCTCTGATATAGACCACGTTACCCTAAGGCTGTTGTCTTCTGGTACAGTAGTCTTGTAGTACAGCATGGCTGTACCTCGTGCAGACAGCCAAACTTGGTGTTTGTGTAAGAGTCTCCCAGGTGGTGCTGGTTTTGAAGGCATTAAGGTCATGGAAAGAAGCTGATGCTTACTTGGCACAGTGAGAGGCCATTGGTGAATGTGTAGTCTCTGTTGATGTTGAAGCCCTGGGATTGAATGGGTCATGGAGAGAAGTTAAGGCTTTGGCACACCATGTGGTGGGGTCAGTCCTGAAGAGAGCCTATGAGAGGTACTGGTGAAGGTGCAGCCAGGTTGCAGATACCTCCAGCATTTTAGAGAAGCCAGTACCGTGGATCAACCGACCATCAGGGACAGCAGTGGGTATGAGATGGAGCCTGCCTGAGACTAGGAGACAAGCCCTTTGGAGCCGCAAGTCTGACCTGAACTTTATTTACACTAGTGGATTTGGTTTGCTTTGGCTGGTTGTCACTGCGCCCTGATTTTTTCCTCTTGGAATAAGAAAGTATGTAACTTATTTTCTATTTTGCAGGAGTCTACAGTTAAGAAATTTAAAAGAGATTTTGGAGTTTCAGAGAGATTTTGGATATTTTAGAGAGACTATGAACATTTTAGAGACTTTGGATATTTTAAATTTTAAATGTGTAGGCACCAAACTCTAGTGCACTCAATTTTATAAAAATTATACCACTAGGTTTAAATATACATATTAACATCAATCCCATAGTAGTAGTTTTACTATTCCACTATCTCTAATACCATCTAATATCTCTAATACCATCTGAATAAAAAATAAACATGAGAGTTAATTGTTATCACACATCAAATATACTTAACATATATCTACAAAATATTCCACCAAAACTCCAAAGAATACACATTCTACTCAAGAAAGAAATTTGTAGTTCTAAGTGCCTACATTTAAAAAAAATTAGAAATAGCATAAATAAATGGCTTAATATGACAACTAAAAATTTTGAAAAAACAAGAACAAACCATAACTAAACCTAGTTGATGGCAAGAAATAATAATGAGAGCAGAAATTAATGAAATAGAAACAAAGAAAAAAAGCAAAGAGTCAGTGATTCTGAATTTGATCTTTTGAGAAGATAAAATCAACAGACCCTTGGCCCAACTAACCAAAATAACAGAGTATCCAAGTAACATAATCTGAAATGAACAGGGAAACATTACATCAGACACCAAAACTTGAGAATTTTGTAATGTAATACTTTAAAAATCTCTAGTCCATTAAAGTTGGAAAACCTCAAAGAAGTGAATGAATTTCTAGACGCAGCCAAACTACCAAAATTAAACCAAGAATTAGTCAACAACCTGAGCAAATGAGGAGATTGAAATTGTAATTAAAAAGTCTATCAGATAAAAAAAATAAAGTTCAGGACCAGATGGATTCCCAGCAGAATTCTACCAGACATTCAGAGAAGGTTTGCAGTCAGTGTTCTGAAACTATTAAAAAAAGACAGAAACAGAAAGAGCATTCCCAAAACTCCTTCTCTAAAGCCATTTAAAAGTGAGAGACAGACCAACCACCTGACCTTGAGACAGGCCCCAGAGGTAGAGACTTGGACGTGGGTAGTTGGTTAATCATTCCTGAACATGTTGGTGAGACGTTTTGAGAAAGTCAGAATCAGAATACGGCAGCTCTGCTTTCACCTGTAAAAGGAGAATTTAATTTTTCTTCTGAAATTGAGCATGCTGTTTGCTGACTTAGACTTCTGAATTGCAGATTCTCTGCCCTTCAAGTTCTGGGATTGGCTCTAGTGTTCCAACACGGCAGACCTCTGACAGGCAATCCTTACGCAGGAGCTTCCCTGCTGCCAAAGCTCAACTGCCTCCTTTACCCAATCCTGCTGGTTTCTTATTACACCTTCCTCTCATGCTGTTACAACAAACCTGGGCCCCAAACTTTGACTTAGCAAATGCTTCCCAAAAACTAGATCTGAGGAGGTGGCTCAGGAGATGGCTCAATCAGTAAAGTACCTGTTGCGTAACCACAACTGCCTGAGTTTGGACCCAGAACTAACAGACAAGCTGGGCGTGATGGTGCACACCTGTAGCCAGTGCTTGCGAGGGGCTGCAAAGATAGGTGGGTACTAGGGGCTCACTGGCCAGGGACCACCTTGAACAAGGATTGCCTATCAGAGGTGTCTCATGTTAGATTGAAGTGCTTGGACCTTTAAACCTTCAAAAATTTGGGCTGTCCTGGTAAATGCGTGGCCTGTGGTAGTGCAGTCCCTAAAAGACATACTGATGTGCACGGCTATAACTGGCAGCAAGTCCTTCCTTGAACAGGGAATTTAGTTAGCATATCTTCCTGTGTTTCTTAAGAATGAGAAAATACTTCCTAGGTGTTGTCCACCAGACTTGTCTCATATCTTAGCATTAGATTACACGCTACAACAAAGATTACTAATTACCTTTTATAGCCATTGTCAGCTTTTCTGGGAAAGAGAATCCTGGGTTTGGGGGCATCTGTCAGCATAGTGGCTAAATTTCTCTGCCTTCCTGTACATGTAGATAGGTGCTTGTCACTTGTGGCTAATGGTTATATATAGAATTTTCATGTTGGACTTAGGACAGGGTGTGCCCTTTGTTTTCTTTTCCTCTTTGTGCTGGCTAGAGTGGGTCTGTTTAATTCCGAGTTTTTAGGTAGAAGCCAAGTGTTGGGGTTGACAGAAGGTTACAGAACATTCAAGTGACTGATAATTATGAGATTGCTTACGTGTTTCGGGGTGTGCAGTTTTGGATTTCATGTTTTAGCTCAGCCAATACTTTTTAGGTATTTTTTTTTTGTGCTAAGTGTATTAAAACTTAACCTTAAATGAGTATGTATTTCTGGTTATTGGCAAGGAGCCAAGTGGTGGTGGCGCACACCTTTGATTCCAGCATTTGGTAAGCCTAGAGTTCGAGGCCAGAGTGGTCTACAGAGCAAGTTCCAGGACAGCCAGGGTTGCACAGAGAAACCTTGTCTCAAAAACAAACAACAGCAAGAACAACAAAATTTACTGGCAAGGAATACAAGGGAACCGGTTGTTTAGACTAACATTTTTGGGGTGTAGTAAGTGTTGACATAGTACATAGCTATCTGCATCATGCAAGTGCAATAGAAGAGAAAGGAAGGAACACTGAGGGAATTGGGAGATTGGTTTTATCATGGTCTATACATAAGATCCTAACTAGTGGGCTGGGAATGTGTGGGTGTTGATTAGAAGTGATGGTTCAGTAGCTTGGTAGTCTCTGTGGGAGGAAGACTCACTGAACTAGCCTATGGGAGATAAGAGACAGTGTTCAGGGGAGGAAGCTTAGAATTTAAATCTTGTTGGTAGGTACTGTTAATAATAGTAGGGTCAGAAGAATGGGTGGTTAAAATGGGGCAAAGGAAAAGATGGTAAGGGTAAGAAATGGAGATGCTATTAGGCAGGGTGACACGGACATTTAAGCTCAGCAATAGGGAGGTAGAAGCCAGAGTTCAAGGCCACTCTCTGTCACTTAGCGAATTTGAGGCCAACCTGGACTACACAATGCCTTTCCTCAAAAACAAATTCCCCCAAAGGAGAGGAGCTGGGTTTAGGATAAATCCGTCAGAAGTTAATGTAAATAAACATTTACATTACATGTGGATGGTCTGCTAATATCCTCAGTGTCTGAGGAAGGGTAGCTGCAATGTCAGCAGCTTACTTCCACAGTAAGGGGCACATCAAATGAAAGACACATTTTAAAGAGCCCGACAGCTGGTGCAAGAGGAGGAGAAAATGATCTTGGATGGAAATGAGGAAACATGGCATATTTATTGCATACTATTTTCTATATAGCTAAAGATACTTGACACATAACAGAGAAAAGCAAACTCAGAATATATATTTTATAGAAAATAGACACATGAAAAGGTATTTGTTCTATAAAAGAGCAGTTAACCATAACCTGGGAAAGAAGCTATCAAATTGGGCTTTGGTTAATAGATATAGTAGAATTTAATTTTATTTTGTTTTCTGTATATGGATGTTCTGCTTGTATGTATATGTTTGCACCATGTGTGTGCCTGGTGCCTGTGGAAGTCAGAGGAGGGTGTCAGTTCCTCTGGAGCTGGAGTTACAGGTGGTTGTGAGCTGCCATGTGGGTGCTGAGAATCAAACTCAGGTCCTCTGGAAGAGCAGTCAGTGTTCTCAACCGCTGTGCCGGTCTCCTTGTGTAAAAGTCTCATTAATTTACAAAGAAGAAAATGTAAATGATAAAAACACGAGAAGATACCCAGGCATTAGAATTAGTGGAGTCTAAACATTAAGGAGATTCCAGATGTGTCTAACATGAGCAAGTTCTAAAAGTATGAAAATCCAGGAACTCTATCACGTTGGAGATAGAGGTTCTGATGCATACTGCTATGGCAAGGTGGTAGGTGGCCAGTCACGTCAGAAGCTGGGGGTCTGGATGGTCTTCTGTGTGTTGTGCGCCACCATAATCTGCTGTCTTCTGTGTTTTTTTTATCTGTATTTTGCTTGGCCCTATGGTTATGTAGTTTTAGCTTTTCAACTAAGAGTTTAAAAACTTTGTAAAGTATTTATGACTTTTAAATTATTTTTGTTTTTGAGGCATAGTCTCACCCTAGCTGAGACTGCCCTGGAACTGTCCAGGTAGCTCAGGCTGGTGGTCCTCTTGCCACAGACTTCTAAGTTTGTGGATTGCAGGCATGAGCTTTTGTGGGCATTTTTATGGTATGAAGGATAACTTTCCTTTCATAGCTAGAATTATTTAGGTATTCAGTTAGTGTTTACTTCTGTGACTTTGAATGTTTATATCCTTTTATATGTGTGGCAGTTACTTATTTGATCCAGTTTGAATGTAACTCTCCAGTCATTCTTCTAGTGGTAATATGCACATTGTATAAATCTATTTATTTTGTGATTATAACCAAGAAAGATAATGCTGTATGAATTTTTGACTGACATTTTTTATTTAAATTACAGACTAACTGGATCTTCTGGATTTGTAACAGATGGACCGGGGAATTATAAATATAAAACCAAGTGCACATGGCTCATTGAAGGACAGTAAGTAATAATGGCTGACTTTCTTTTAATTTATTTATTATGAGAGCTCATTCTAACATAAAGTACTTAAGCATGTGTTACTGTTTGTTTCTTGAGACTGTAACTCAGGCTGACCTTGAATTTTGATATTGCTGCCTCAGCCTCCCACGTGCTAGATTTGTAGGTGTGAACCACCATGCATTGGTGCTGAAATACCTTTCATTAATAGCTTTTCATTTGGCAAGTGGTTTTACTTTTTAAATTTTACTTTTTGGGGGCCAAGGAGATGGCTCAGTGGGTAAAGTGCTTGCTGAGCAAGTCTGGTGATGTGAGTTTAATTCCTGGGTCCCACAGTGGAAGGCTGGGTCCTGAAAGTTGTCCTCTGACCTCCTGAACATGACCTGGACATGCACACATACACGCAAATAATAAAATAAGAAATAAAGAAGTTTCTTTTTTGGGTGCCAGGGACTGAACCTAGGACCTCACTAAGCAAGTGCTTTATTATTAAATGGCCCTTAGTTTAGGTTTTTTAAGTTCCAATTTGACTTAATGTTACAATAAATTATATATACCAGAAGCTTACATAGTTTAATTCTATTAGCTTAAAAAATCAGTTAAAATCTTTTTGATGGTTTGCTTAAATCTTTATACAATAATGCTAATGTGTCATTTTTTTCTGAGTATTGATTTTTATTACAGACAGAATGGTAAGCCAACCATCAGAATAACTACTGTTGCCTATTCCCTGGCCTCTTGTCCTTCCAGTTGTCTGTCTCCTCTCTTCTCCCCCCCCCCCCAAGGTTTCTCTGTAGCTTTGGAGCCTGTCCTGGAACTCGCTCTGTAGACCAGGCTGGCCTCAAACTCACAGAGATCCGCCTGTCTCTGCCTCCTGAGTGCTGGGATTAAATGAGTGCATCATCACCGCCCAGTTCTTTTCTCCTTCTTTGTACCTGTCATTTAAGGCAACTTTGTCAAAGCATTATAGTCTCTGGACAAAACTTTAAAGATTCCAAAATTGCTTATTTGTTGTGTCTCTGTACTTTTTACCATTTTAGATACTCAAACCAAGAAATATTGTTTGTTGTTCATTTAAAAGCAACAATTACGACCTACTACATATTAGCAGAAATGCGTCATTTTATTTTTATTGAGACGGGATCACACTGATGAGCACTGCGTGGCATGATGCTCACTGTGTAGACCAGCTGACTTTGCGCTGTGACAGTCTTTCTGTCTCTGACTTCTGAATACTGGGATTGTAAGTGTGTACCACCACACCCAGTTTCTTATGTGGTATTGGGATCAAACCCAGAGGTGAATGCATTCTAGGCAAGCTTTTACCACCTGAGCTAAGTCCCTGGCCCTATATATCATTTTTATTGAGGAAAAAGATTCCTTATATTTAAAGAAATTTTAAAAAGTAGCGTTGTTTTTAGATTTCACAAATCTCTTTCTGGTCAGAACAGATCTTTTTTTTTTGTTTTTAAATATGATATGTAAGCAAACTTACATATGAATGAGATAGTTCCAGATAGGAGGGAAAGTTAAATATTGGAGAGAAAAATTGATAGGTTTATCTATTTTGGAAAATTTCAGGGATTTTTGTTGAGATGCTGAGCATAGTAAAATACAAAGGTGGGGCTGTAAGGTTTGAGGATATCATTGAAAGTTAGCAATTGTGGAGAGTGGGGATGTGGAGAGCAGGGAGAATGTCACTGATGCGGTTGCTGAAATTGTCAAAGTGCCGTGTGCAGTGATGAGGGAGACCAGGACTGGAACCAGTCTGCCCATTACTGTGACATTCTGCAAGACATCTTAGTTTTCTTTCGAGTCAGTCTAAGTCAGAGTTGGTAAACAGTTCCCTTAAGACAGGACTTTTTGGTACTGTGCCATGAAAAGGCAGAGACACCAGTAAATTTAGAAAATGTGTGTTATAAAGTGATGTATTATGAAATCTTAAGTAAGATGAGTAAGGAAAGAAATGTAAAAATTGAAGGACTTGTGTTGTTGAATGTTAAAAACAAGACTGTAAGCATTCTTATTAGGCCCATGAACTCTGAGCCAGTGTCTCTTTTGTTTAATGTCCTCTTAAACAAATACTAAATAGATCTCCAACAAATGTAGGAATGCTGTTTATATTTATATGTTTATATTATATATTATTATAAATTCTTTAAAAGTCTGTCTTAGTATCTAATGTTATGATTATTATAAATTACTTAATTATTTTTCTAGGCCAAATAGAATAATGAGACTTCGTTTCAATCATTTTGCTACAGAATGTAGCTGGGACCATTTATATGTTTATGATGGGGATTCAATTTATGCACCTCTGATTGCTGCCTTTAGGTAAGCTTATCCATTATCTGATCTCTGAATTTAAATGTGTCTCCAGGATTGATTCCATACTGGATTTACTTTTATCATTCCATAACATTTATTGCATAGAGTAAGTATTAGTTCTGTCCCTGGCATGGTCTCTTCACTTGTTATTTATGTACTGGGTCATTTTCTGTGTATGCTACAATGTTGCTGAGGTTAACCTTGAACCTCTTGTCTCTACCTCGCAAGTGCAACAAATACAGGTTTGCACCACTGTACTGGACTCATTTCAGGTGGTAGATGGCTGGAGCAGCAGCTAAGAGCCCATATCTTGAACGGCAAGTAAGAAGCAGAGAATGGCATATTGGGGATGGCGGGAGGCTTTGAAACCTCAAGCTCAACCCCAGTGACACTCTTTCTCCAAGAAGGCCGCACCTCCTAATCCTTCCCATATAGCCACCAAGTGGGGGCCATGTATTATGCCGAAACTTATTATGGGTGACATCTCCTTCAAACCACCAGAGGGACCCACCCTGAATATGGATTGGGTTATCATAGACTTGGGGCCAGGCTGAATTAAAGGGGAAATGGGAGAAAATGAGTAAAACTTCCCAAATGCTTGCTGACTGCTGTGAGCTGAGGAACTTACCTGCTATACCCTCCCGTGTGATGATGGGCTGAAATTCCTGAAACCAAAATAAATCTGTTTCTCTTAAGTTTTGTTATTGCTTATTTTTCTAGGCAGGATTTCATGTAACCTCAGCTGTACTTAAGCTCAATGCAGCCAGTGATTACCTTGAATCTGCCTCCTGAGTGCTAGGATTGTAGGCATGTGGGTCCAAGCCTGTTGGCCCTTAGACTGTTTTTTCTCAGGTGTTTGGTCATAGTTATAAGCCTGGCTGATGCACTAGAAAATGTACACAGTACAGTTGGTGAGGTCGGCTTATGCTTCAGATGTAGTCGAGATCCCGTGTTAGCTTGGGACAGCTATGCTGAGTTTCTGGTTTATGAGGAAAATACCTTTAGTACAGTGATTTTTCAAAACTGGTTCCAGGGCTAGAGAGATGGCTCAGTTGGCAAAGCATGAAGACTCCTGAACCCGGTAGTACCTGCCAGTGTCCTCAGCACTTGGAGGGAGGAGGTGAACAAGTAGTTCCTGAAGGTCACTCATGAACCATGAACACTCCTGAACCCGGTAGTACCTGCCAGTGTCCTCAGCATTTGGAGGGAGGAGGTGAACAAGTAGTTTTTGAATTGATGAACTTCAGACTTGAGACTCCCTGTCTCAAAAAAATAAAAAAATGGAGCTGGAGAGATGGCTCAGTAGTTAAGAGTGCTGACTGCCCAACCTTATAAATGCGCAGCCCTTCATTGTTTCGAGGGAGTTTACTACAAATAGAATATCCTCAATCCAAAAATCTGAAATGCCCCCAAATCCATAGCTTTTTGTGTGTTTACATGATGCCACAAATGGAAGATGTCGCACTATGAAACCTTATTTCTTAAAATTATTAAAGATACTGTATAAAATTACTTTTAGACTATGTATATGAGGAATACGATATATAAGTTTTTTGTTTAGACTTAGAAATATCCCAAAGGTATTTTATTCTGTGTATATACATACTCCCAAATATGAAAACTCTGAAATTTGCAACATGTCTGTTCTAACACTTTTAAATAAAGGATATTCATCTTCTGTTCATGAAACCAGTGAAAACACAATGAGAGATTGTATTGGTTTGCTTTCTCTTGCTGTGATTTACAGAAGAAAGAGTTTATTCAGGCTTATGGCTCCAGAGGAAAAGTCCTTCCTGGCAGGGAGGCATGGCAGTAAGCAGCAAGTATGGCAGCTAGAGCTTACGGGCTTTATCATAAGCACAGAGCAGAGTGCTAGCTGGAATGAATACGCGAGGCTTTTTACGCCAAAGCCTGCCCCACTTGATGGGCCTTACCTCCTAACTGTTTCCAACAGCGCCACCAAATCAGGGACCAAGTGTTCAATGCCTGACACTGTGGGTGACATTTCTTATTTAAACCACCAGTATGGCTAATAGTTTCACCTAAATGTTGATCAAAAGTCACTTAACCTCTTTCCAGTCCTCCTCTCTCTTTCCAAAGCAGCACTTTCTGTCCATTTCCTATGTTGATGCTTGCACTGAGTTACCTCTGAATGGTATTGTGTGTATATACACCCTTGTATGGTACTCTGTAATAGGCTTGTTTCTCTGAATTCCATGAGGACAAAGACATTGTCTTGTTCATTGTTGTATTCCTGGTACCTAGAACAATGCCTCAAGTGTGTTAAATATTTAGTAGTTTTTAAAACATTGGATTTTTATTTTACAAATGTTTTGTTTGCATGTATACATGTATGTGCACCACATATTGCTTTGTTCCTGCAGAGGCCAAGAAGAGGGCAAATTCTCTAGAATTGGAGTTACAGGCAGTAGATGCTGGGAACGGAACCCAGGTGCTCTGCAAGTGCTCCTAACCAATGAGCCTTCTCTCCAGCCCAAGCACTTAGTGTTTATTAACTGATGCACAGTAGAAAGTGTGCCCTTGTGTACTGTCAGAATCTTAGCGTTCCTGTTTTATCTTCAGACTAAAATTTTAGTGAGGACTGGAGAGGTGGCTCAGTTGTTAAATTGCTTATCACAGGAACATGAAGATCTGAATTTAGATCTCACATAAAAACCAGGTGTGGTTTGTGAGCATGTTGATTGCAGTGTTGAGGAGGCAGAAACAAGAGAATTCCAGGGGCTGGTTGACCAGCCAGTCTAGCCAATCAGTGAGCTCAGTAAGATCCTACCTCAAAAAATGAGGTGAGCCATCTGGTGGCACATGCCTGTAATTCCTGCTCTCAAGAGGCAGGGCAGGTGACTCTTTGAGAATTCTGGCCATCCTGGTTTGCCTTGTGAGTTCCAGGCCAGCCAGCACCACAAAGCAAAACTCTGTCTCTAAAAGAAAAAAGTGGGGAGTGATTGAAGATACCTGATAGTGACTTCTGGCTTCTACATGCATACTCAGATGTAATCCCCCCAGCAGGCACAGATAACATGCATACACACGTGTTCACACACAAATTAAATGAAAAGCCCCACCCTCTTCTCATGTTCACTCCCTGTTTATGTAATCCTCCAGTCACTTTTATGTGCATCCGCCTGAGTTCACATGAACATGCAGGTACCCTAGGCCCGTTGTCTGCTGTGTGCCTCCCTGCTCCTCCTGTCTATTGTCTTCACAAGCCTCTTGTTAGTTCTGCAGACCTAGGTTTGTATTGACTCATTTAGTCAGCTCCTATGAATGACCAGTTAGGTGATTCTTTTAACCTGTTGTCATATAAATAGTGCTGTAGTAAGATTCATTGTTTTTCTGTGAATATGAGAAAGTATCTCTTTTACAAAGAGAATTTCTAGGCCAGTCAGTGAGATTTTAAGATGGTCATAGCCCTGAAATAGGAATTTACCTGGTATAACCTTCAGAAAAGTGAGGGTACTAAGGGTTGAGTGAGTGAAAGGGAGAGGGTAATAGGGGATAAGTTGTTTATTCACTGGGTAGAGTTGTATATGTGGAGCATATTACATGGCATTTGGTGTTATTGATTGGTGGCAGTGATTGTAGTGAATTGATACTGGGGCAAAAAAGGTAGGAGCAAGTAAACGTGAAAAATAATTAACCTTGGAACTATATTATTTATGAAACTAACAATACCAACATCTTCCTTGCTGTTGGTAATGTGAGATGGGTGTGGATACTTTCATTCTATATTGAGATTTCAAGTTATCATACATATTTACTTGGAATTCACTGTGTTGACCATGCTAGTCTCAAACTCACAAAGATCTCTGTAGCTGCCTCCTGAGTACGGGAGTTAAAGGCATGTGCTACCATTCCCAGCCTTCAAGTTAACATATAGCTTTTAGAAAACAAGTTGGTATGGTTTTATGGGCCAAATATCTTAAAAATGGTAGTTTCTGATTCAATAATTCTTTACTTCACGTGAATTTACTAGCACCCACCAAATACTTTGAATATTATTTACTGGGCTCTTACCAAGATCCCAGGGAGAGCTTTTTAGAGCTTTCAGAGATAGAAATGCTTCTTGTGTATTGTTTGTAAAGTGGGACATAAAATGTATGTTACCAGTTGAGCAAAGAACTTGCATCTGAAAGCTAATAGTATAAGGATTATAGATTCAGTTCACTTTTCTATTTATATTTTTATATAAACCATTTATAAAATATACTTACTGAGACATAAAACTTTTATAAATGGTTTATATAAAAATATAAATAGAAAAGCGATACATATTACTATGTATCTAGTATTTATTTACGTATATAGTAAGTAATATGTATGATAGTAAGTGTATCATATGTAATATGATACATATTACTAAATAAACATATAAAATATTTTCTCTTTCAACAGTACATATTTGGTAATTATCAGTTCATATTTTGTTATTTATGTGATTGTAGAGTCTTGCTTGAGAGTATCATAAAAAGTTTTATAACGACAACAAAAAACCCAAAGTCATTGGTTTCAAGTTGTTTTAGCACTCAGGAGGGAAGGTGTGTGTGGGGTCTGTGAGTTTGAGGCCAGCTAGAGTACATTCAGACTCTGTGAGAACAACAGGAACAGCAGGATCAAACAAACAGTAGTGGCAACAACAGACTAGAGGAGGCCCAGCAGACTCATCCACGACTGACTAGACTTAGTCTGAAAATTGTAGAGATGAATTCTGTTGAAATTGCTGTCATTTGGTCTGTGTTTGCGTTTCAGTGGCCTCATTGTTCCTGAAAGAGATGGCAACGAGACGGCCCCAGAAGTCACTGTCACTTCAGGTTATGCACTGCTTCATTTTTTCAGCGATGCTGCTTATAATCTGACTGGATTTAATATCACTTACAAGTAAGATTTTTAGATTTAATATTTTTGATAATATTCAAAAGACTATTTTAATAATGCTAGTGTGTTGGGGCTTACAGCAAGTCAGGTATCTTGCTAAAAATTAATATGGACTTTGTTAACTAATATTTTTTTTAAATATTCAGTTTTTGTCATTGTATAATTGAGGACACGGGACCTAAAAGGTTAAAGAAATGTCAGCCCCAGAGGTTGGGACCATAGTTTCTAGATCTTGTCTCTGAGCATCTCCTGGAAGAGAGGGGCATTCTTCTTGCTGCTGGAAGAAAGTGTCAGCCCTTGGCTTTGTGCATTTAACAAAGACTGGTAGTGTCTCAGCAATAATCAGTAGTAGGAGAAGTCTTTATTCTTAAATTGTTATAATAGACCACTAATTCAGTCCTTTAAAAAGTCTAAACTATGTCATCTCAAAGTTATCAATACTGTTATCTTAAGTCATGTTATGAGACACAGTTAAACTCATCATGAGGTTTACTGTTCTCCGTCTGACATGAGTTAATAAAGTTACTAAAGATCTTTAACTATATCACTGGGCAGTAATCTTAAATTCTACTAATTCTCAGAGTCTTTACAGAGGACTAACTGTGTACCATGAACATATTGGCAGTTCATTGGATTCCTTTCTTTCCGCCATTTCCCAACATGAACTTGGCACTTTCGTAGAACTCATTAGTAATGAGCTACCAGGAAGAATAGGATCCTGGTTCCCAACCTAGAGCCAAGTCTGGGTGAACTTGCACAAATCTCTTTTGTTTTGTAATTACTCTAACTTTTTGAGTTATTTATTCTTACCTTCTTCATATGTGAATCCAATAGAGCTGATGTGATTTCATTACTTGAACCTTGGGCTCTAGCTACACAGAGCTCAGTGAGCGCACATGGGCTCAATGGTAAGTCCTGTGGTTATACTTGTGACTGAACTGAAGACAGTCAGACCCTTCAGCTGTGTAGGAGGAGGTTCTGATTACAATTGAAGTGTTGCTTTTATTGACTTGTTTTTCTCCTCTCTGTAGTTTTGACATGTGTCCGAATAATTGCTCAGGCCGAGGAGAATGCAAGAGCAGCAGCAGCAGCAATACTGTCGAATGTGAATGCTCTGAGAACTGGAAAGGGGAGTCGTGTGACATTCCTCATTGTACAGACAACTGTGGTTTTCCTCACCGAGGCGTCTGTAATGCAAGTGATGTCAGAGGGTGCTCCTGCTCCCCCCACTGGCAGGGTAGGAGCTGTCCTTTTGGTCTTAGAAGGTTGTAATTTAGGGAACCTTAAGGTAGTTTATTTTAGCAGCTGTGTGTTTTATGTTAATCATGTATCAGATGGCATTCAAGCATTCACCTTCTTTATCCAGATTCTTTAAATTTTACACCTGTGTGGTTGTTAATTGATATCCTTAGAATTGTGGAAAGGTTTGACATGTCATTTGTAACTCATTCATGAAAATTAGGGACCATGGTCTCATGTTAGAGGGGCAGAGAATGAAGCTGAGAGATAGGTGAGAGCTATTCTCTTCCATCTGTTCAGCTCTTGAGTTTACCAGAAGATAGATTTAGATCTGTCATTATATTTTAATCATAAAGTCTTTTCGACTTGAATTGATAACCCCTTGGTCGGCCTTTTCCCCTAAGAGCTTCTTAAGCAAGATTTTTACTGAAAATTTAATCTGAATATATTGCCAAGTCATCAGGAACTGTATGATACTGAATTTTGTTAGGGAGTGATTGATTTTGGTCAGTATCTTGAAGAAATTAAAAATACCAGTTAGGTGCTAAAGGTTATTGGTTAAAGCTTATTGCTAAAACTTATTGGTTAAGAACACTGGCTGCTCTTCGAGAGGACCTAGGTTTGATTCCCAGCACCCACATAGCAGCTCACAACATCTGTAACTCCAATTCCCAGGGATCCAATGCCTTTTTCTTGCCTCAGTGGGCACCAGTAAGGCAAGTGGTACATAGGCATACATGTAAGCAAAACACCCATACATGTAAAAATTTTAAAACCCCACGAGTTAGGGGCCAGGCGGTGGTGGCGCATGCCTTTAATCCCAGCACTCGGGAGGCAGAGGCAGGCGGATCTCTGTGAGTTCGAGACCAGCCTTGTCTACAAGAGCTACTTCCAGGACAGGCACTAAAAAGCTACAGAGAAACCCTGTCTCGAAAAACCAAAAAAAAAAAAACAAAAAAAACAAAAAACCCACGAGTTAAAGATGTTGGATGCTTAAATGCTAAAGGAACCTCTATTCTTTGAATAGTCTTTGCATTTAGATTAGAATTTGGAAAATTATAAACTTTCATGCTGCATTTTGTGAAACTATTTGTTTTGTTGTTTGTTTTAATTAGGTCCTGGGTGTTCAGTTCCTGTGCCAGCTAACCAGTCTTTCTGGATTCGAGAGGAATATTCTGATATAAAGCTCCCCAGAGCCTCTCATAAAGCTGTGGTCAATGGGAATATAATGTGGGTTGTTGGCGGATATATGTTCAATCACTCAGATTATAGCATGGTTTTAGCGTAAGTGGCTTTATAATTTAAATTTTTTATATATTATTACTGTGTGTATATATGATGGGGTGGTGGTGAAAGTGTGTGTGCCATGGTGTGTAAGTGGTGATCAAAAGACAGCTTTGTGGAGCTGTTTTTCTCCTTCATCTTTACATGAGTTTGGGGTATTTAGTGCAGGTTGTCAGGCTTGTAATGCTCTACTCTCTCACCAGCTCTGTAAATGGTTTAAACACTTTTGTAAGAAATTTAGGTTTACACTTTAAAAAACTATGGCATAAAAATAATTAAAAAGACAAGAAATCTTAAGTAATTACTGAGAAAAAAAATCTCTGCTTAAACTCTGCATATATGTATACGTATATGTTGATGCCTTAGGGTTTCTGTTGCAGAGAGGAGACACCATGACCACGGCAATTCTTAAAAAGGAGAACATTAAAAAAAAAAACACTTTAAATTGGGGCTGGCTTACAGTTTCAAAAGTCTAGTCTGTTATCATGGGGGGAAGTTTGACTGACTGCAGGCAGACAAGGTGCCAGCTATGAGTTCTACATCTGAATCCATAGGCAGCAGGAAGAAAATGCCCCAATTGGCATGACTTGAGCATCTGATACCTCAATGTCCCCAATCTCACACTTCCTCCAGCAAGGCCACACCTCCCACTAGTGCCACTCCTTATGAGCTTCTGGTGCCATTTTCATTTAAACCACCACAGTTGATGATTTAAAACTGAGAGTTCCAAAGAATTCATTGTCATGATAACAATTTATCTTTTTAAGATACTGTCTCTGATATTTTACTTTAGGTATATAGTGGGTTATATAAATAGAAGTTACTCAATATTTTAATAATTTTCATATGTCAGATGATTTCATAAACTGCCTTTGTCTAATAATTCCAGGGTTTGAAGTCTGTGCTTATTTGAAAGTAGATTATACATTATCACATTAGAGTTAGCTTTGGAGTGTTAGATTTCAAGAAGAGATTTATAAATACTTAATTTATAAATGCTGTATTTTATAGTGTGGAAAATTTTCTATGCATTTTCTATTAGTGATTATAAAGCACTAGCAATCACCTTAAAATGAGTAGGACTATGGCAGTGTGGTATAGTGTCTTTGTTGCTGTTCTATTGTTCTGAACACCATGACCAAGGCAGAAGAAAGCATTTAATTAAGGACTTGCTTACAGTTTCAGAGAGCTTACTCTGGGACCATCATGGCAGGGAGCATAGCAGCAGGCAGTCACAGCACTGTAGCAGTAGCTGAGAACTTAACACCTCATCCACAAGCAAGCATGGTGTGTGTGTGGAGCAGGGCGGGGAGGAAGACAGAGACTGGGCCTTGCATAGGCTTTTGAAACCTCAAAGTTCACTCACAGTGACATTATCCAATAAGGCCATACATACCTCCTAATCCTTCCCAGAACATTTCCATCAATTAAGGGCCAAATGTTCAAATATATGAACCTATTGAAGCCGTTCTCAGTCAAACTATCACATAGAGTTTTGGAATCACCCCAGATATAGTCATTAAAACACACAAAGTAATTTAGGACAGTGAAATAAAACCTTATAAAATTGATGGAAAGCTTTAATATTCCCAAATCAAGTTTAATGATAAGAAAGTGATGTGCATCATGAAAGAACAGTCTACTAGACAAACTCAGAAATGAATGATCAAAGTTAACAATTCTAAAAATAATTTCAGAATTGAAGACAAATGTGAAAGGAGACACATATAGATAATGCCTTGGAAAAGGAATAGGAATCTCCTTGGAAAAGGAAACAGGAATCTTTTAAATCATATAGAAAAAATTTAAAAGATCTTTTTGTAGCACGAGTAATAAAACCCAGAGACAGATATTGGGGTTCAATCTGAAGATCAGAACAGCAAGGCAGCAAAGCCCCTAGAAAGCTCTTAACCTCTATGAAATCTTGAGACTTAAAGAGAGTGAGTTCCTCCCTTGTCCCATTTTACATTCCTCTTTAGGGCTGGATTAAAGGTGTGCACCACCACCGCACAGCCTCTATGGCTTAGTAGTGTGGCTCCTGAGGTTAAAGGTGTGTGCCACCACTGCCTGGCCTGTATGGCCGACTAGTGTGGCTGTTTTGTGTTCTGATTTTCAAGCAAGCTTTATTTTTTAAAATACAAATGAATATCACTATATTTTTTTACATTTACATATTAATTTTGTGTGTGAGAACTCATGTGCCATAGCACTTGTGTGGCAGTCAGAGAATGACTGGAGGTTCCATTCTTTGTAGGTCTCCACCCTGTAGGTCACACTCTTTCAGGGTCACACCCAGGTCATCAGACTTGGTAGCAAAGTGCTTTTTCCCTCTGTGCCATCTTTCTGGACTAAGAAATTATTTAAATTGCTAACTATAGTTAAAAACATGGTATGTAAAACCAACAAGAGAAACTAAACAGTAGCAAAAACAAACAAACAAACAAACAAAAAAAAAACCCAGTATGACTATGTATTCCTGAGCACCATGAACAACCTTGCAGTGAGTCCTAAGGTTTTTCTGTTTTCCCATGTGTCTTAAACTTACTGTTGAGGACATTGGCAATTTGAAAATAATGATAGGTACAAGGAGAAAAAAAGCCCTAAGGAAACAATTTAGGATGTAGCCCAGAGGTGGGGCTCTTGCCTTGCACATACAAGACCTAGATTATATATCTACCATCTTCAAAGAATAAAAAGTAATTTTAAAGCAAGCTCTTCCAGAAAAGCTGTGTTCTCTTTTTAGTCCAAAGATTTAGAAAGACAAAATTTTAATAGTAATGTCGGTATGCCAGCCACATACCACAAAAATCTAGCCCTGGCCTCATCTGTGCCCATAAAGTAAAGAGCCCGGATGTCCATCCTTGCCAAAATATAGTGAGATACCCTAACTTTTAGGATTAGTACCAGAGACACCAAATAGGGAGATAGGACTTTCAGCTCTACCAGGCAAAACATAAAGCTTCCACCCTGCAATGCCAGGAGAGGCCATGTAGGGAACTTGGACTTTTATCCTCCACTGGCAGTAATGGCAGTAATAAGTTGACCTTCTCCATTCCACTGGAGTGGTCTCAGAGAAGGTCTGCTATAATAAAAGAACAGAGTCTCACAGCATGATATACAAAATTTGCTCATCCAAGAGCTACAAAATTTGCTCAACCAAGAGCTGATACAATCTCAATTTGAATGAAGAAAAAAAGCAGTTAAAGAGACAATGACATTGGGGTGACATACTTTAGAATTATCTGACAAGGACTTTAAAGGCAAACATCTTAAAAATACTACAATTATCAGCTGTACATATAAAAATCAAGTGAAAGGATAGAAAATATCACCAAAAAATTAGGCAACATAGAGAATATCAGAGGCCAGGTTAAGGTACTTGACCCACAGGCCTGATGACCCAAGACCCACATGGATGGAAGAAAGAACGAACTCATGAAAGTTGTCAAGGCACATTCAGCTTGGTGCCTTGGCAAATATACACTCTTGCCTCAAATAAATAAATGTAATAATAATAATAAGTATTAAGTGGAGGGGATGGAAAGATGGCTGAGCCACTTGGGACTTCAGTTCTAGATCATCTGACACCCTCTGGTGGCCTCTGCAGGCACTGCATGGATGTGTAGTACATAGACGTATACATAGCATAAAAATGAAGGTTAAAGAAAAACAATTACAACTTGAGGACACTTCATTTTGCCAGCACCAAATCAGCTTCTTTGTGTTGTTGTTGTTTTTCTAACTCTTTACTCTTTTGACTCTTTGTTCTTTGGATCCTACCAGCCAGCTCCGAAATAAATCACACAGCATGGAGGCTTATTCTTATGAATGCCCAACCTTAGCTTGGCTTGTTTTTAGCCAGCTTTTCTTAAATTATCCTGACTACCATTTGCTTCTGGGCTTTTACCTTTCTCTATTTCTGTATATCTTTTCTTCCCTTTTTATTCTGTGTCTGGCTGGGAGACTGGATGGGTGGCCCCTTCTTTCCTTGCTCCTTCCTCCTTTTCCCCCTTCTATTTATTCTCTCTGCCTGGCAGTCCTGCCTGTCTTTTCTCTGCCCAACTATTGGCTGTTCAACTCTTTATTAGACTAATCAGGTGTTTTAGACAGATAGCGTAACATAGCTTCACAGGGTTGAACACATGCAACATAAAGGAATGCAATACATCTTTGCATCATTAAGCAAATATTCCACAGCATAAACAAATGAAACACATCTCAAAGTAATATTCTACAACATCTTTGAAATCCTTCCATTTCACGAGAAGCACCAATTCTCCATTGCTCTCTGTGACTCCAGGTATTGGTTGAAGATCAAGACCTAGGGTAAAGCTTCTTAGTTTGTCAACAGCATCTCTTTTCTCCTTTAGCTTGCTACCATCAGGGTCACTGTCACATAAAGACTTCCCTTTGTACTATCCTTTCCTTTGCCAGCTCTTTGAAAATTAAGAAATACTTTAGTGAACTCTGGACTCTCAGTTTTCTTCAGGTTTCCAAGTATGGTTGATATCTATAAATCTCCTTGTCTTCAGGAAAATCCCCGCCTTCCCATTATTGCACTTAATCCAGACCCTGCCTCTTCAGCCTTTTAAGTCTTTCTATTTTGTTTCTTTCCCATGTTTTGCAATGTATTTTTTGGGGAGTCATTTTTTAAAACTGAAATTTTGAGGGGTTCACTGCTGCAGCATGGAAACTCATCTCTGAACTGTGCACCTCAGCTCAGCCACATCTCTTCTTGTTCTTGCTATTGTAAAGACTTGTTTTTATATTTATGTGTGAGGGTGTCTGCCTGCATGTATGTCTGTGACAGGTTTTCTTGTTTTAATGGGAGTTTTTCTCTACTTGGGCAAGTCTTTGGGATTGTCTCTTATCTGTAAGGTGGAGAATGTAAGATGAAGACTAACACATAGAGTTCCTTTTCTCACTTCATCTTATCAGCCTTATACCCAAAATATGAAACAACCTCACCCTCCCAAAGTGTGACAATTAGAAGAAACTTGTACTGCCGTTGTTTTATATTCTCCATGCAAAAGAATTTGCAAACCTATTTCCTGTTTCCTATATATACTCTCCTTGGTAAATCCATACACGTATTTTAGAATAAAACAAGTTTTCCCTAAATCTTCTGCCATGTATTTCTTTTAGGATTTATTTCATGTGTATGTGTTTCTGTAAGTGAATGCTGTGTGTGTGCAATTGCCTTCAAGAGGCCAGTAGAGGGTGTTGGATCCACCTGGGCAGAGTTACCAACAGTTGCAACGTAGGTGCTGGGAACCAAACTTGGTCCTGTTAATTGTACAGCAGGCACTCTTAACCCTCAAGATATCTCTCCAGTTATTCTGGGTGCTGCCTTTAGTTCACAGAGGTTGCTTTTATCTCCTCAAGTCTTTCTATGCCCAGTTGTAACTGGTTCTCATCCATGCCTATGTTTATGTCATAAAGCCACAAGAAGAGACTTGACTGAATCTTGCTAACAGTGTGCATCACAGAAATGACACCCTATCATCTTTGCTTTCCACTGCTTAGAAGCGAGTCAGTGATTCTGCTTATACTGAAGGGAGGACATTATACCATGAAGCAGAGGTGAGGAGTATCGTGGGTATTCAAGTATCTGACTGTATATCATCAGATCTTATTGGCACTATCTTTAAAATCTACCCTAAATCTAGAGCTGAATGTGGTGGTGTGTGCTTGTCATCAGTCCCAGAACCTAAGGTGCAGAGGCAGGAAGATTGTGATTTTGAGGCTGCTATAGGTACATACAGAGATCCTATCTCAAAAATAAACAAACGTACAAATAAAAAACTGACTACTCTCACCCTTAGTGCTGCTTTCATGAATAGAAAAGGAAAAATTAAACTTGCAAAAATGATTTTTCTTTCTGTGGTTAACACTAGATGTTTATAAGAGCCATGTGTGTCATTTGTGTGGTTTTATGCTTGCCTTGCCATCATTTTCCGTCCTTGTGTGTGTATGTGTGTTCCCGTGTGGAAGCCAGAAGTCATTGTTGATTGTCGTTCTTAATTGCTCTCCACTTTGTTTTTTGAGACAGGATTTTTAACTAAATCTAGTGCATACTCAGCAAAACCTGGGGACTCTTCCTGTCTATGCCTCCACAGTGTTACAAGCACAACCCAAACTTGTGTGACAAGCACTGACTAACTGAGCCATGTCTTCAACTCCTCATTCCCTTTTCTTTTTCTTTTTTAAAAGATTTATTTATTTATGAATGTCTCGTGTGTGTGTGTGTGTGTGTGTGTGTGTGTGTGTGTGTGTTGTGTGCACCACATGCAAGCAATGCCAGAAGAGGGTGTTGGGTCCTCTGAAACTGGAGTTCCAGAGAGCTATGAGCCTGTCATGTGGGTGTTGGGAACTGAATCCAGGTCCTCTGAAAGATCAGCAAGCGCTTCTTGTTAACTCTTATAACTTATATTAGCCAATTATTCTTGTCTATGTTAGCCACGTGACTCAGTACCTTTTTTGGCAAGGCAGTCACATCTTGCTTCCTCTGCATCTGGGTCAGGACTCTTACTATATTCTTAAAAGCCATTGTTAGCCAGACTTGGCTGTGTGTTGGCTCTGAGGGAAAAGTCTTCCCATTGTGTTATAGTTCAGAGGGGGAAGGTTTTCCCAATACATGTATTATAGCTCTGCTTTGGAGAGGGGAATTTCTCCGATACAGGTGTTACAAATCTGTAGGAAAAGGTATCCTGGCAGCTAGGAGCCAAGGAATACCACAGAGTCACACTACACAACAAACCTCACACAATAAATTTAATGGTAGAGAAAAACCTAGGAGGGTGGCTGCCTCTGCTTAGGAGAGAAGTTACAGAGAAAACAGGGTTTATATAGCATTTCTTGGGAGGAGGGGGATGGAGCTTTCTAGGGTGGGGATTTGTGGAACTTGAAGTCCTGATCGTGGGGCGAGCCCAGGGATTGTTAGGATTTCAAGCTCAGGTCTTCAAGTCCTAAGTTTGGACTTTTTACTCTGTAGGATGGAGTTTGGCTGCCTGCATCTGTAGGGGCTGTGCCTAGCCATTATTGCCAGGGTGGAGACTGGCTGTTGGAGGTCCTTAGGAGCAGGGCCTGGCCACTCAAGAACCTCAAGGGACTTACAGGTTGTGCATGCCTATACTCCCAGAATTCTGGAAGTTTAGTCAGGAGGATAGTGAGTTAGAAGCCAGCCTGCTCTATATAGCAAAAAACAAAAACAAATACAAAAACTACACACATAGAAAAAGCCTCCCATTAATACCATCCAGTTGAATATAATGGCCCTGTATCACCATGTAACCACTGTTTGCCATACCCCATTCTATTTGTTTCTCTCTTGCCTTCGTGCTGCCCTAACAGTCTTCTTTCTTTGCCCATGAAGCACCGTGTGCATCCTGACTCCAGGGCTTTTGCACCACTGTTCCTTCTGTCTAATTTTCTGTTGCTGTGCCTGAAGGCTGGTTTCTTCTCACTCTTATAGGTCAATCTAATTATCTCACCAAGAGATCTTTCCTGACCGTCTGGTTCAGACAGGTTCTCCCTGTGGTTGTTTTTCATAGTTCTAAATTCCTTTCAAGCACTGCCACTTATCTTAAATTATGTGTATGTGTGCCCTTTTTGCACATGTTCATTGTTGGGGCTTGATTCACTCTGTCAGCTCAGGACGTAGTTCATAGCAGGTGCTCAGGTGAGTACTTATAGCCACGAGGGGAGCAGGCGAATTCTTCATTTACTTCACACGTATTCTAGATGTATATATTAATGGTACATTTGGTCTGTAAGCCTTTTTTTTTTAAATATTAGCACATCTTTTCTATGTGAACTCAATCAAAACATGAGTTTTGGGGCTTTGTATATTTCATACAAATATTGGTATAGTCACAATTCTTGCTTTACTAGTTTTCATGGAATTTCAGTGAATATAGAGGTTCTTTTTAAAAGTAGTATTTTGGACAAGAAGACCCTGTCTCAAACGGTAGCTCTGCTGGTAGAGTGCCTGTCTAGCACGCAGGAAGCCCTGGGTTCATCCCAACACCTCAAAAATGGGACATGTGGCATATGCTGTCATCTCAACACTCTGGAGGTAGAGAAAAGAGGATCAGGAGTTAATGTCATCCGTGGCTATATAACAAATTGGAGACCAGCCTGGGCTACATGAAATCCTGTCTCAAAATCAAAAAGCAAAGTTGTATATTGAATTTCAGTTTTAAATTTTATAGTCATTTACACTCATTCTTATCAAGTATATTTCAGGAGTTACCTTTATATTCTTTCCTCCACAACCCTACTAACCCACAATTTGAATCTGTATTAAAATACAGTTCCTAATCTGGGAGTGGTACCTCACACATGTAATCCTAGCAATTGAGAGACTAATGCAGGAGAGTTGTCACAGTTTTTTTAAATTAGCTGAGTTCCAGACCATCCTTACAACAGAGTGTGACCCTGCCTCAAGAATATAAAACACAATAAAAATAGTTTCCGGTTTATGTCACCTAGTGATCCTCTTACAAAGTAAATGGTCCTGGCCTCCT
This sequence comes from Microtus ochrogaster, assembly GCF_000317375.1. Lineage (NCBI taxonomy): Eukaryota > Metazoa > Chordata > Mammalia > Rodentia > Cricetidae > Microtus > Microtus ochrogaster. The sequence goes on along the minus strand of NW_004949101.1, from coordinate 16,798,693 downwards.
GCATTAATATTCCAGTTGAGCCAGTTGGTCGTGATCATCTTTAATACCAGCAGAGGCAGGCAGATTGCTATGAGTTTGAGGCCAGCCTGGACTACAGAACTAGTTTCAGAACAGCCAGAGCTACAAAAAGAAACCCTGTCTCAACCTCTCCCTACCAAAAGAAGGAAAGAAATATTCCAGTTGAGCTGTACATGGCTGCACACCTTAATGCCAATATCTCAATACTTGTGGGGCAGAAGCAGGTGGATCTCTGTGAGTTCAAGGCCAACTTTGTCTATGCATGGTGAGATTTGTCTCAAAAAATAATAATAAAATAAAAAGATTACCATTGAAACTTTATAATTGAATTTCCTCTTTCTCTAGGCAAAAAAAGGCAGTCTTGTTTTTGTTTATTTTATTTTTATTCTAGTTTGCTTTCTGTTGCTGTGATCAAACACTTAGCAAAACCAGCTTGGGGAGGAAAAGGTTTATTTTATCTTATACTTCTGAGTAACTGTTCATCACTAAGGGAAATCAAGTCAGGAACTTGAGCAGAGGCAGGAATTATGGAAAATGTTACCAGCTTGCTCACTAGCTTGCTGGTCCTCCCACTGGCTCATGCCCAGCTAGTTAGCTTTCTTGCATTATATAGCCCACACCCATCTGCCCAGTGATGTGTACTTACTGCTCATGGTAGGCTGGGCCCTCCTAGATCTATTAGCCATCAAGAAATGCCTCACAGATGTGCCCATTCCTCAAATGAAGTTTCTTTTCCCCAGGTGATTCTGGTTTGTGTCAGGCTGACACTGGTGAGAAAAGTAACTAATATATAAGCTGATTGGATATGTTTAAAGCTATTCCAGTTGTAGAAGTAGTTGCTAAAAGGGGCCAGGTGAAAAGTAGAGAAATGGAGCATGTGGCTGACTCCCTTGAAGCCCCAGCTTTTGTTGCAGTGGTGTCACAGTGGACTACCAAAAGGACACTTAAACCTGAGTACAGGACATGTGCACATCCTTCATCCAGGTCCCTGCATTTTATCGACTTCCGAGAAGTGAGGAGGACACAGAAGTGAGTAGCACCAGCCCCCACGTGAAGCTGCATGGACACCTTTCCACTGCTTCTTCTATAGATGACTTAGATTTAAATTCTGCATAAAACTGAAAATCTTTGAGATGAAGCAGGAGGTTTTTTTAGATCTAAAGAAGCCGGGATAAATCATATTGAGCAAAATCTAGAAATTGAATGTTTGATGGATTGAGATGATTCCAGTTAACTCAGAGAAAATGGTTGGAAAGTTAGAGAAAGGCAAAAATACAAGAAAGACAGGAGGTGTCACACAACAAAATTACTGTCCACGAGGGAAAGAACCACAAACAGTAAGTGGGTGAAATAGTACAAGTGCTTCAGGAAAGTTTACAGCATTTTCTCAGTGAGTAGACCTAATTTGATGAAGTTCTTGAACTTTTAGGATAAAGGACACATCATTGTGTGGGAAGCCCTAGGTGGTTCGATACTTTCTGCTGGCTGTGGTACATCATTCTCTGAAGAACCTTTGCTTGGATTTGGTAGTGGTAACATTCTGTTAGTGGGTTGCCCGGACATCATAGGAGGGTGGAGTATATGACCCCTAGTCTGGTGGTGAGGGGAATGAAAGGCCATTTAAGGTGTAGATCCCATGGTGTCTTGAAGTCCTGATCTTGGGGCCAAAGACATCCGAGGAACCTGAGTCAGCTAAAGATGGCTGACACTGAATATTGGCAATTCAGAGTGAACAGTGAACAGTGATAGAATCTGTTACATAGCTCTTTCTGGCCAAATGCTACTTTTGTGTGAATTTTGTATAAATATGCCCTTGAGAACAAAGGCAAGTGGCCTTTTTCCCAGAGTGAATAAAGTATGTCATATCTCTTTGTGGCTGCTCAGATTTTCCTTAGCCTTCTGGCTTCCTGAGACTCTTCCCTAACTTCAGATCTTGGACCCCACAGATGGTCACTGTATTGCCAGCCATCTGGGGAGACTCGTGAGGGAGATGGCTGAGCTGTGGAAAACACCTGTTTCTGATTCCTGCATTCCTGTGCATATGTGTGTAGAAGGACACAGGGTGCACAGGCTTATAGCTAGCACTTGGAGAAAACAGAACTGTTAAACACATGGGATTTTCTCTTCAATGGAAGAAAATGACACCTGATCATCCAGAAGGTTGGAGTGGATGCTGTTTAATACCCTGGTGATCTTTTGCTATTCTACCGAACCAGCCCTCTCTCAGATCCCCCAGATTCCTTTCTGTGCATTCTTTCTCAGTCAATATCCTTATGAAGCAAGTCTCATGTACTTTGCAAAAAGAGTTTGCTGTTAGGCTTCTTACAAACCCTTGCTCCCTAGACCCTTAACCTGAGCTTCGTTTCCCAGTCAGTAGAATCCATTCTTGTGGAAGTCACAGGTGCTCTGTGGAAGATATACACCTTGTAAGGGAGTTTGATATAGTCATACTGTAAACTTTGTTGTGATAAATGTCACAAGGGAGCTTTTCCCCAGAGTTTTACTGTGTTTTAATATGTAAAAAAAAAAAAACAAAAAACCACTCAGTGTCAGATTCCAGAAGTAAACCAGCCCTGCTAAGTCATGCTGAACTGAGCTTTTTCCTTGCCAGCCGGGACACTTGTCGGGATCCCCACATATGTGCTTGTCCAGATCCAAGGACAATTTATGGTCCTTAGAATTCTAGATGCTGTTTCATTAATACTGTTCTTATATTTGCTTCATTTGTGCTGTGAAAAAAGGTAGCCTGTTTTCCAAGTATCTTTTGGGAGTTCACCTTCCCTAGATGCTGGGGACGTGCCAGCACTGAAGTGTCTGACAGGCCATCCACTGACATGCTGACAAAGTAGGAACAAAATACATTAAGTCACAGATTAATAACCTCCATGTTATAGGACATGTTTGGAAACTTCTGTATTTCCTCTATCTTTCTGCCCTCTCAAGGTGTTGGCATGTGGTTTCAAACCTAGAAAGTTCTCAAAAATACCATCCAGTAAGAATTCTACAAAAGTGTTACAATGCTTTTCAGTGTGCTTCTCCTGTCTGTATATTCAGATATGTATAGCATGCTATATGAGGTCAAAATCTTGAGATTTCACATCTCAAGACATTTTTTTGTGTCTATTAAATTGATGGATTGAAATAATCTTATGTCCTCCCTTTTTTATTAAATTTTTTCACTTATTTTACATCCCAACCACAGTTTCTCCTCCTCCCTCTCCTCCCATTCATTTTTCTGCCCCCTCCCCACATCCACTCCTGCTGTTTCTGTTCAGAAAGGGGCAGGCCCCCATAGGTGTCAACAAAGCATTGTATATCAAGTTGAGGTAGGAATAAGCTCTTCCCTTTGCATTAAGGCTGGGTGAGGCAACCCAAAATGAGGAATAGGTTCCCAAAGCCAGCTGCTCAAGCTTTAGGGTCAGGCCGATTCCACTGCTAAGAGTCCCACAAATAGACGAAGCTACACAACTGTCACACATGTAGAGGGCCTAGGTCAGTTCCATGCAGACTCCCTGCTGGGATTAAAGGTGTAGTCACCACCATCCAGCAGGGGATCTCTTCTTTTTATCTTTCCCTAGGAAATCCATGCATCCCTGTTTGGGCCTTTTTTGTTACCTAGTCTCTGGGGTTGTGGATGATAGCATGGTATCCTTTACTGTACAGCTAATATCCATTTGTGAGTGAGTACACACCATGTTTGTCTCTCTGGGTCTGGGTTACCTCACTCAGGATGATTTTTTTTTATCAAGTTCCATCTGTTTGCCTGCAAATTTCATTTTTTTTTTACAGATGAGTAATATTCCATTGTGTAAATGTACCACATTTTCTTTATCCTTTCTTTGGTTGAAGGACATCTAAATTGTTTCCAGGTTCTGACTGTTACAAGTAATGCTGCTATGAACATAGCTGAGCAAGTGCTCTTGTGGTATGGTTGAGCATCTTTTGGGTATATGCCCAATATTGGTATAGCTGGATCTTGAGGTAAATTAACAATTTTCCAAGAAACTGTTGTATCAGTTTCCAAAGTGGCCGTATAAGTTTGTATTCCCACCAGCAGTGGAGTAGTGTTCAATTACTCCACATCTGCTCCAGCATAAGATGTCATCAGTGGTTTTGATCTTATCTCTTCTGGCAGGTGTAAGATGGTATCTCAGAGTTATTTTGATTTGTATTTCCATGGTGGCTAAGGATGTTGAACAATTCTTGAGTGTATCTTGACCATGTTAGATTCTTCTGTTGAGAATTCTCTGTTTAGATCTGTACTCCATTTTTAAATTGGATTATTTGGTATTTTGATGTCTAGTTTCTTGAGTTCTTTATATATTTTAGAGATCAGCCCTTTGTCGGATGTGGGGTTGGTGAAGATCTTTCCCCATTCTCTAAGCTGCTGTTTTGTCCTTTTGATAGTGTCTTTTGCTTTACAGAAGCTTTTCAGTTTAATGAAGTCCTATTTATTAATTGTTGATCTCAGTATTTGTAAAATTGGTGTTCTATTCATAAAGTTGTCTTCTGTGCCAATGTGTTCATGGGTACTTCCCACTTCCTCTTCTATTAGGTTCAGTTAATTGGACTTATGTTTAGATCCTTGGTCCTTTTGGGCTTGAGTGTTGTACAAGGTGATAGATATGGATCTATTTGTGTTCTTTTACATGTTGACATCCAGTTATACTGGCACCATTTGTTGCAGATGCTTTTTCTGTTGTATAATTTTGACTTCTTTGTAAAAAAAAAAAATCAGGTGTTCATAGGTGTGTGGATTTGCATCAGGGTTTTCAATTCTATTCCATTGATCCACCTGTCTTTTTTTATGCCAATACCATAAGGTTTTTATTACTATTGTTTGAAATCCAGGGATGATGATGCCTCCAAAAGTTCCCTTATTGTTCATAATTGTTTTATCTATACTGGTTTTTTTTTTTATTTTTCCATATGAAGTTGAGTATTGTTCTTTTGAGGTCTGTGAATTAATTGTTTTGGAATTTTGATGGGGATTGCATTGAATCTGTAGATTGCTTTTGGTAAGATTGCCATTTTTACTATGTTAATCCTACCTATCCATGAGCATGGGAGATCTTTCCATCTTCTGATATCTTCTCTAATTTCTTTCTTCGAAGACTTAAAGTTTTTGTCAAACAGGTGTTTCACTTGTTTGCTTACAGTTAGTTACTCACAGATATTTTATATTACTTGTGGCTTTTGTAAAGGATGTTGTTTCCCTGATTTCTTTCTTAGCCCATTTATCATTTTTATATAAGAAGAATACAAGACTATTCTTGTATCCAGCCACATTAATGAAGGTATTTATTGGCTGTAGAATTTTACCAGGAGCTCCCAGGGGTCACTTGTGTATACTATCATATCTGCAAATAGTGAAAGTTTGACTTCTTCCTTTCCAATTCCAATGTTTTCTTCACATGTTAGATTATTTTGGGAGGGGGGCTCTTGGAGGAATTTATTGATTTTGTTTTTCATTTTTTTGTTTGTCTTTTCCTTGATTTCTCTGAGAGAATTTTTCATTTCCTCTGTAAGGGCCTCTATCATCTTCATAAGTTTATGTAAGGTCATTTTCTTATGCTTCAGCTGTGTTGGAATGTTCAGATCTTGCTGTCTTAGAATCACTGGGTTCTGGTGGTGTCTCAAAACCAAAACATCACTTGACAGTGAAATCTAACCAATAAAGAGTGGAAAAGCTGAAGAAGTCATAGTAGGAGGACTGTGATGAGGCTTCAGCTTGTACACAGGCTCGGTACGAAATTTGTGGGATTAAAGTTTCAAAATGGGATGTGAATGTTAGGAACATGGACACTGCAAGTTGTAGAGCAAAACTAGGAGAAGAAATGGGATTGGGAATGTGAGTACTAGAGGTTTCGGCTTCAAAGCAGAGAGCTAACAGACCCTAAACTACATAGTATATACTGCTGAAACTTCAGTGAGTGATTGTGTTAATTACATAGTTTGATAAAAGCAGTGAATAGTAATTATCAGAACAAATTGAAATAATTTTTATCTACTTTTAAAATAAATATTCCAAAATATGCAAGTTAAATACCAATTTATGTGTTAGTCACACTTAATAGATGTTTCCATTTAAATTAATTATAAGTTTGCTTCAAATGGTATATACTAAGAAGAAAAAGTTCAGAGAAAAAAAGCTAACAAATGCCAGTTCATTCTCCTCTGTCTATGTCAGGAAATAAAAGTTCCCAAGTGCAGACGAAGGCCTTATGTTCTGCTCAGAGACAATCATGGTCCTGATGTTAGTGTCACTTGCTTTAAATAGATGTAAAAATGTGGTAGTCCTAGTAATTCATACTTTTATGAATCTGTTTGCTTATCTTGAGATATTCTCTAACACAAAGCTTCATCAACAGACATTATGTTTAGTCTTTATAAAAATTATATTCAGTGCATTGCTTCCTTTGTTTGTTTTAGACAGTGTCTAACTATGTGGCTCTGTCTGGCCTGGAGCATGCTCTGTAGACCAGGCTGGCACCTGCCTCTGCCTCCTGAGTGCTGATATTAAAGATGCTCTGCATATTGCTTCTTTAGCTTAGCATTATTTTAGAGATTTATTTTGAGATGTTTCTCGAATGTTTTTTGATGTTTTTGTTATCTATACAACTTATTTATTAATAACAACAATTTATTAATCAATTTCAATAGACATTTGTTTCCTTTTTACTAGCATGTTTTGATAAACCTCTTTCCTATTTTTGTTGCTTTTATGTGCTGGCATGCAGAGGACAGTGTTTGAGAGTTGGGTTTCTCTTTCCACTATGTGGGTTCTAGGGATTGAATTCAAGTTTTCATGTTTGGAAGCAAGTACCTTTACACAACTGAGCCTTCTTACCAGCCCTTGTATTGGGTTTTGTTAGTGGTGGTTGGTTGGTTGGTCCCCCTCCTCCCCACACAGACAGGATCTCCCTTCTGCCCTGACTGGCCTGGAATTATATAGAATCACTGAGATACATCTGCTTCTGCCTCCTGAGTGCTAGTATTAAAGGCATTTGCCACCATGTCAGCCCTTGTTCTTTTGTTTTTTGTTTTTCTTTTCGGTGGTGGTGCCCAGTATTAGGCAACTAACACTCTGGCACTATACTGCCTCACAGACCTGTTTAGTTTTTGAAGCAGGGTCTTACAATATTTTTTCAAGCTGGCCTGCAATTCACTTTGTAGCCTGTATGGGCCAAGAACTCACTGCACTCTTCCTGCTTCAGCCTTCTGCTACTGGGATTACAGGCACAGCCACAGTGCCCAACAGTAAATCTAGTCTTATATTCTTTTATTTTTATTTATGTGTATAGTCACTGTGTGTGTATGAAACCTGAGTGTAGTTGCCGTTGGAGCCAGAGAAGGTGTCAGATCCTTTGGAGCTATAGTTATAGGCAGTTATAAACTGCTCAGTACCTGAGAACCAAACCTTGCTCCTCTGGAACAAGCACTCTTAGCCCCCAAATCATCTCTTCATTCCCAGTTTTTTTTTCCCTAAACTTAGATTATATGGGTAAACATAAGAAACATTTACTTAAGGTAACAAAGAAACAGTGACATTGGTTTCTCTTTGTGCTTTGATTTCTTTTCAATTTTATAAACATTAAAACTTTTTAAAATTTAATTTAAGCTTTTGCCCCTTTGTATATATGTATTTTGTCAGTCTTCTGTCTGTAAATGTATAGTAAGATGTTTGTAATAATATTTCCTTACTGTTAGTATTTATTTCTGGGTGATGGAGTGTCAACGTCATCCTTAAACATTTTAGCTTATTTATTGTACTGATTGTATTTTTTCATGCATTTTATAATAGCAGTAGGGGAATTGTCTTAGTTACTTTTCTTTTTCTGTGGTTAAAATGCCATAACCAAGATGACTTGTTAAAGAAAACACTTAATTGAACTTTTCGAGGATTAGAGTCTGTGATGCAGCATAAAAGCATGGTGGCAAGAAAAACTGAGAGCTCACATTTTGATTCAAAAGAGGGAGAGAAAAAGAGCACACTGGGAAAGTCTTAACCTCAAAACACGCTCTGAGTGACACCTCCTCCAACAAGGCCATACATTCTAATTCTTCCCAAACAGTTCCACCAATTGGAGATGAAGTACTCAAATATGTGAACCCATGGGGGCCATTCTCAAACGACCACAGTGGGTTTTCTTTTTTAAAAAAATGACTGTTTTAATTGATTGTGATTACTCAGTAGTATATGAATAAGCATGAGGTGCAGTCAGGACTATAACTTATTTCTGTTGGGGGCACACAACTATATGAGTCTGTACACTTGTGCATGAATGGAGGCCAGAGGCCAACATCAGGTGTCTCTGTTTGTTGTTTGGCACTTTTCTGGTTTGAGACAGGATCTGTCACTTAACTTAGAACTCATACTTTTGGATAGACTGACTGGCCAGTCCCATGGGACCTGCCCACACCCTTCCACCACTGTGATTGGAGTTGCAGAGAGGTGACTCCACACCTGGCTTTTATAGGAGTGCTAAGGATCTGAAGTTAGACTCTCATGATTGCTCAGCAGGTATTTTTCCCACTGAGCCATCATCACTCCAGCTCTACAAGTATTTTTATTTTGTATTTTAGCTTTCTTGAACAATTGATTAAATCAAAAGAAATACTGATATTAAAATATTTATTCTTTGAAAATTTCATACACATATAATCTTGATATCTACCCCAAATTCTCCCTTACTCCCTCCAGGTCTCCCCAGTGTGCGTGCATGCTTATGCGTACACATGTTAGTTCTCTTTTTCCACTGTGTGGGTCCCAGTGATAGAATTCAGGTGGCCTGGCTTGTGCAGCAAGCACTTTTACTCACTGAGCCATACCTGCTCAGATATTTTCTTTTAGTTATTATCCCCTTGTTGGTACTTGCCTTCAGTTTGTCATTAATGAGTAGAAGTTATTGTGAGCTATTAAGTCCCTTCATAGCAGAAACTCCATGGCTTAGATTGTTATATAGAAGAGGTTGGCAGGAGGCTACAGAAGCTCCAAGTAGATGTCTGTATCCAAGGGTTGTGTAGTCGGCCTCCCCGTTGTGAGTTATCACATGCTCAGTGGGCCCAGATATAAAGTATGCTTTCGAGAATAGCATGTACCTACCTCCCTATATCCCTGGTTGTTTATTGAAAATCTTTGAACTGGATTGTATCATAAATAGAAGAATACAAGATGTTCTGTTTTGTTGTTTGGGTGAAAATATGGTCTGTTTATTTTGTAGGTATGACCTGACTTCTAGGGAATGGCTTCCATTAAACCATTCCGTGAACAGTGTGGTTGTAAGATATGGTCATTCTTTGGCATTACATAAGGTAAACTATCTCAACTCTTTACCATGCAAGAAATCCAACTCTTCCTGTTTCTTTATGTCGTTGAGTCTTCAGCTTTGGTTTTAATTGGTATAAACTTTGGTGTGGTGGGGGTAATTGGAAATTAAAGTTGGAACTATTTTAATCTGTGGTATTATACTGGGATACTATGATTACAGTGCCAAGTGGTTAAGAATGAAGGTTACAAAGTGTCAGCGAACCCCATGCCTATTAGCAAGTTTAGCCACATTGCAATATGACTGAGTCATCTTTTTTATTTCCTTGTTTCTGTGCATATGTTGTAGGATAAGGCAACTTTATTTTTCAAGTAATTTAATTCTGTAACACAATTCATGTGAAGAAGGTGTTTTAGAGAGATAAAGAATGTGATTTTGCCAGGCATTGGTGGCACACACCTTTAATTTCAGCACTAGGGGGGAAGCAGAGGCAGGTAGATCTCTGTGAGTTTGAGGTCAGCCTGCTCTATAAGAGCTAGTTCCAGGGCAGCCAGGTCTGTTACACAAAGAAACCATATCATCAACAAAATAAATCATATATATTATATATTCACTGAAAAGTACATTTTTCTCATACTTCTTAAGCTAAGAATAATAATGAGGTTGTAAGCCAGTCTTTTTCTGTTCTCAGATATTATTTTTTAAAAAATATTTATTTCTATTTTATGTGTATGGGTAGTTTGTCTGCTTGTGTGTCTGTGCATGCTGTTTCACCAGAGGCCAAAAGAGGAGGGCATAAGAACCCCAGGAAGTGGAGTTATATACAGCTGGTTGTCAGTTACCATGTGGGTTCTAGGAACCAAACCCTGGTCTTCTCTAAGAGCAGCAACCGCTCTTAACTGCTACACCATTTCTCCAGCTCTAGATTTGAATTTTTAATGATTTTTAAAATCCTGTTTACATCTTTCTTGTAGGATAAAATCTACATGTATGGAGGAAAAATCGATTCAACGGGGAACGTGACCAATGAGTTGAGAGTATTTCATATTCATAATGAATCATGGGTATTGCTAACACCCAAAGCCAAGGAGCAGTATGCAGTAGTTGGGCACTCTGCACACATTGTTACACTGGCAACGGGCCGTGTGGTCATGTTGGTCATCTTTGGTCATTGCCCACTCTATGGATATATAAGTGTTGTGCAGGAGTATGACTTAGGTATGTACATTTTTTCTAGTGATTGCACCATGAATATCCCATTAAAAACCCTACCCTTATTATTTGGACAGTTTAAAAATTCAGCCTAACCTTGATCCAGTACTTTGCCTTGAAGTAGTTAATATCAGTATGTAACTGGTAAGATTCAGGTTGTTGATGTTCCTGTGTAACAAATATTTGTTACTGTCAGTTTGCCAGAGATAGCCAGAGATAGCACTAAATGCTTTAGGTACCAAAATAAGCATAATGAAAAACAATAATAAGCACACTAAAATAATTTTTGGATAGTCCTTTAGTGTTATTTTACCTTAGGGTATAATCTTTCCTTGGGTTTAATTGTATTGTTTTTCATTGTATATAGGAGTGTGAGAATTGAAATTTAAATAAAGTAGTCCTATAAAGTACATCTAAAGATCATTAAAATATATCTGAAAATTGTAAAGAATCACTGAAGATCATAGGGAATTAAATGTTGATTTGAGAGAAATCTGAATCTTTAAAAATTTGTTCTTTGAAAGTTTTATATATGTATCCAATGTATGTTGGATTTCTCCATCCATCTACCCTAATCTTCTTCCCAACACGCCTCCTTCCCAGACGTATACCCTCCTTTTGAGGGCTAACATACTGAGTCCAGTTAATGCAGCCCATATGCATAGTTGTGGGGGTCATCCACTGGGACACGAACCATATAATAGTAACCCTAAGGAAAAATGACTCTTCCTGCTTAAGACCAGAGCAACCTTCTACTGCCAGGAGTTTCTCAGTTGTAGGAGGGGTTTTGGCAACTCCTCCCTGCTAGATTCTGGAGTTTTTAACTTGCTTGGTTTTGTGTAGTTCCTGTGCAGGTAACCACAGCTGCTGTGAGTTCTGTGTGCAACAGCCATGTCATGCTCAAAGGACAGCATTTCACAGACGTTTTCTTTATCTTCAGGCTCTTACCTTCTTTCCAAGATGTTCCCTGAGTCTTGGGGCAGAGGTTGATACATACCCTTCTGCGTCTGAGCACTCCACCACTTATTCTCAGCACTTTGAACTAACCACTGCCCATTACAATAAGAAGCTGCTGCTGCTGCTGCTGCTGCTGCTGCTGCTGCTGCTGCTGCTGCTGCTGCTGCTCCTCCTCCTCCTCCTCCTCCTCCTCCTCTTCCTCCTCTTCTTCCTCCTCCTCTTCTTTTGAAGCCTGTCCTGGAACTAGCTCTTGTAGACCAGGCTGGCCTCGAACTCACAGAGATCCACTTGCCTCTGCCTCCCGAGTGCTGGGATTAAAGGCGTGCGCCACCCCTACACCCCAACACCCACCCCCGGCATTAAGAAGCTTCTTTGACCACAGCTCAGAGTAGCACAGATTTCACTACATAAACACAACGATTATTCAGAGAGCATTTGACAATATGACTTTAGAAAAACCAAATCTATATGTTCTCTTTAGTCTATGACTTCCTTAGACATGAGTTTTGGTCATGCTTACTGTATCAGGCATGAATTCCCTCCTGTGGAGTAGCCCTCAAATCTAATTTAAGAGATTGGTGCTGGAGAGGGAGGGGGAGAGGAGTAGGGGGAGGGGGAGAGGGTGGGAGGAGGGGGAGAAGGGGGTGGGGGGGGGAGGGAAATGGGAGGCTGGGAGGAGGTGGAAACTTGTTTTTTTTTCCTTTTCTCAATAAAAAAAAAGAGATTGGTGGTTACTCACCTTTGATGGTCTTGTCACTATTGCATCAGGGGGTACATCTTTGCTTTTCAAGTCAGTATTGTAGAATTCAGGGTCCAGCATTGGGTAAGACCATAAATAGCTTCTTTCCATCGGTAGCTTATACCTTACTGTAACAGCTAGCCAGCAAGGATGGCATTTCTTGGTCTGTTCAAGATTGGTTCTTCATATCCTACAACCAAAATATGTAGTGTCTTCAGCAGTAAGATTCTACCATGTAGTTATAGTGAGCAACCAAAAGCATGGCAATAGCCTATATTATTTCAGATACCTCTTAGAGTAGTAACCTGTAGGGAGGTAGCCTGTGACTGGCACTGAGATTTTGAGTTAACAAAAACCTTACAGGCTTTTTTAAGGTTTCTCCATGTATCCTTAGTTTTCATTAACCCAGCTCTTGTTCCTCCTTTTTCCCACACCCCATTTTCCACTACTTAAACATTTGTCATCCAGTGCCCCCTAACACCACTTCTTTCATATCATTGTGTTTTACTATGCTCTCTAATAATAATCCTTCTTCCTCCTCCTTTTTTTAATTGTACTGGGGATTGAACCCAAGGTCCTTGTGTTAGACCAACACTGCCACTAAGGTATGTCCCCAGAACCTTTTCTTTTGAGATGAGGTCTTACTAAGGTGTTGTGGCAGGCCTTGAACTTGTCATCCACCTGCCTCATTTACCTAGTACCTGGGACTCTAGGCCTGCACTGGCCAGGCCTGGCTAGCTGCCCTTCATTATAAATAAGATGAAAGTGTAGCCTGAACTTCCTTCTTTTGCTCTAACCTGTTTAGACTTTAAACTAATGTTTAAATAGTTTAAATTATTTAATGTTTAGTAAGAAGAGGAGACTGCAACATTGACTTTAACTGTTTTTTTTCTTTTCTTTTCCAGAAAGGAACACATGGAGTATACTGCATACCCAGGGAGCTCTTGTGCAAGGGGGCTATGGTCATAGCAGTGTTTATGATCACAGGACCAAGGCCCTGTATGTTCATGGTGGCTACAAGGCTTTCAGTGCCAATAAATACCGGCTTGCAGATGACCTCTACAGATACGATGTGGATACCCAGATGTGGTGGGTGCTTTTCCTAGAGCTTTCTCTTGGTGGCCTAGAGTCTGTCCAGCATTGTGTGTAACAAAGTTAGGAAATAAATACAGTAAAAAGTGCCTAGTATTTATTTTGTTTCTGTCTGTCAGCTTTTCTTTTGTTAGGATAGTTAGAAAGTGCTTAGTGTTGTAGACCGATTCCAGTTCTCATCCACTGAATTCTACTATAGATTCCTCTCTCCAGAATTCTCAGAAGTAGAGTTGTGCTGATTTTATACAGACTTAAAAACCATGTCCTTTCTTTTTTTCCTTTTTGGTGTTGGGGGATCAAACCCAGGGCTTTACACATGAGTGGTCTGCACCATCATCAGTCAATATACTGTAACTTTTGTCTTGAAGACCAAAGTGCCATTGTTGGGATCCTTTGCTGGTTTTATCCTTTGAAACGTCAAACAGGATGAGCTCAGACCTGATAATTTCCCTCACTCTGAGTTGTAGTGCAGCCTGTACTTTTAGCAAATGTAATTAAATTTGAGTTGTGAAATAATTATAAAACATGGGTTTCCACCTCTGCCCCCCCCCCCACCGCTTACTGTCTCTCAGCATGCATCAGAGACTGTGCTGTGGGTGTAATTTTCATTGTCATGGAGACCACTGTCCTCAGTGGCTGCGCACCTCTCAGCCTATACAATTGAAGGTCTGATCTCTAGCTTTTGCCTTACTAATAAAATATTAAGCATAAATTTTGATCTGTAATTTTACATAATTTTTACCTGGAAACTGGAATTATAGAGCCATAGGGTGTGATCACTTTAGGTTTCTTATAGTTTCCTAAAATTCTTACAGACTTTTATGAATTTTTTAAGTAAATGGCTTATATATAGGGGTTTTGCACATTTGATGCCGAAGTTATAAAGTTATACATGTAAATTGGCAGATAGATAAGTATTCTTCTAAAACTAACCTTGTATTTATTATTTCTAAATAAACTCAAAAGGACCATTCTTAAGGACAGCCGATTTTTCCGTTACTTGCATACAGCTGTGATAGTGAGTGGAACCATGCTGGTGTTTGGAGGGAACACACACAATGACACATCCATGAGCCATGGCGCCAAATGCTTCTCCTCGGACTTCATGGCCTATGACATTGGTAAGTTTTCCAAAGATGTTTTAGCTTCAGGTGTATTTTCTTTGCCTGTGAGCAGCATTGAGGATTGATGTTAAATAATTGCTCTATTTGGAAGAAGTCCAGTCAGGTAGTAGTAGTGGTGCACACCTTTAATCCCAGCACTTGGGATGCAGTGGATCTCTGAGTTGGAGGCCAGTCTGGTCAACAGATCAAATTCCGTAACAGCTAGAGCTACACAGAGATACCATGTCCTAAAAAACGTGAATGAAAAAAAAAATGAGTAAATAAAATTAAAAAATAAAGAAGTCCCAAGTAGTAGAATTATATTTATTTGAGTAAGATTATACATTTTTTGAAAATCATTACTTTACATTAAACTGCATTAAATTCTTTTTAAAATCATTTTTGTTAATTGCTTGGATTCTTTTTTTAAAGACTGATTTAACTGGTATCTCCTTTCTTATAACTGCCTTACGTAGAAGTAGTGTGTAGTTGTAACCACAAGCGTCATATTAAGTTTGATGAGGTATGCATTAGCTATGTGCCATTTTCTAGAAACCTGTCTTCCACATGCTTTTGATGTGGATGTATCTGTGACCAGAAGGGGGCAGTGTTGATTTATTCCTGGAAAATAAACATCTAATGTTCGTTTATATAAATACCATCAGATATTCTTTTGTTTTTGCTTTCGCCTGGAGCTTATTACGTATTCAAGCTGATCTTGAACTCAGAGAGACACTCATGCCCCTGCCTCCTGAGAGCTAAGATTAAAGGTGTGTACCACCACACCTGGCTAGATGTTCATTTTAAAAATTATCTTATTGTGGCAAAATGCACATAATAACACTCACCACCTTAGCGTCATAAGTGGTTTAAGTGAGCTAAGTATATTCATGCTGTATCACCATCCGTCTTCATGCCCTTAAATAATAGTTCCTCTCTTCATCCTCACTCCAGCCTCTTGAAATCACATTCTTCTGATCGTCTCTGTGATTTTGACTAGTCTAGGTCAGGTGTTCATTTTTAAAAATCTTGTTTATTTTTATTTTATATGTATGAGTATTTTGCCTACATGTATGTTAAGTACACTGTGTGTTCAGTGTCCATGGAGGCCAAAAGTAGGCATTGGGGTCTTTGGAACTGGAATTACAGATAGTTATGAGCTGAGATGTGGGCGCTGGAACTACACCCAAATCCTCTGGAGCTGCGCAGTGAGTGTTCTTAACTGCCAAGCCATCTTGCTAGCCCTAGGTCTTTGTTCTTTAGTAGATATGGCTGTGCTAGACACTGAGCTTTTTTTTTTTTAAAGATTCATTATATATATAGTGTTCTGACTGTATTTATGCCTGCATGCCAGAAGAAGTCATCAGATCTCATTATAGATGATTGTGAACCGCAATGTTGCTGAGAATTTAATTAGGACCTCTGGAAGAACAGTCAGTGTTCTTAACCTCTGAGCCATTTCTCCAGCCCGCCACTGAGCTTTTAAGTTGAGAATGATGTCATTAAGTCAATTTTCCTTCAAGTTGAGGAAGCAGAGAAATGAGCAGGTGCTGGGAAGACAGAAATAATAGCCTTGGGCATGCTGTGGTGAAAGCTGCAGGGTGGTTGGAGGCTGTAAGGACAGAGGTCAAAAACTAATGAGTTAGAGGAAGGATCTCTGGGGGAGGAGATAAGAGGACCAGGACTCTTACTATACAGTGGTCCCAGAGAAAGAGGCAAGGTTGACTAGGTAGGGTCTGTTCTCCCTGTGAGGAAGATAGGGTTGAGGTTTAGCAGGAAGGCTGTTGCTGTTGAAGCTGAGTGAAGGTGTGGCTGGATTGAGAGCCTGCATTTATTGTCTTCAGAGTGGGACAGTGAACATGAGCAGGTTCTGCAGTGGCAGTTGACGTGACCATCCACCAGAGAAACTGGAGCAAGAGCCATGCAGAGGGAAAATCAGGAGATCTGAGGGAACCAGGGAAAGACGAGGCATTACATAAGGTTTAATAGAATTGTTTTTATTTTCCACCTTTATTTTCCCATGGTTAAGATTAAACAATTCAGTATAGAGACAACTAGAAAACAGTTGTGAACCTGGCATGGTGGTGCACGCTTTTAATTCCAACACTTGGGAGGCAGAGGCAGGTAGATTTCTGAGTTGGAGGCCAACCTGGTCTACAGAGCAAATTCCAGGACAGCTAGAGCTACACAGAGAAATCCTGTCTTCAAAAACAAACAAAAATAAAAAATTTGTGAACCCTTGTGTTTTGCCAACTTAAGCTTCATTGACTATAAAATTGCCTTTTCCCCCTTTTCTGTGTGTGTGTGTGTGTGTGTGTGTGTGTTGAGACAAGATTTTACTGTTTGAAGTCTCAGAGTTGCTGTGTAGTTGTAATTGAGGCTCACCTTGAGCTCCTTATCCTCCTGTCTTCACCTCCCCTAGTGCTAGGATTAGAGGTGTGGACTTCATGCCCAGCATTAAACTTTATTTATTTGCTTATTTATTTTTGGTTTTTCAAGACAAGTTTCTCTGTATTGCCCTGGCTCTCCTAGAATCTGCTCTCTATACCAGGCTGGCCTCGAACTCACAGAGATCACCTACCTGTGTCTCTCAAGTGCTGGAATTAACAGTGTGAGTCACCACTGCCCAGCTGCATTAAAAATTTTAAATTAGAAAATACCTTGGCGGGCTGGAGACGCACCTCAGCAGTAGGGTGCTTACTTGCCATACACATGGCCCTGGGTCTGATCCCTAGCACCACAAAGAGAAAAAATTCAAGACTAAAGCAGACATTCTGGTGGGTAAAAAGGAAGACAGTAGAGCAGTAACAATCACAGGGGTTGCTGTGGGAGTTACATACATTCATTGAAGTATCTCTGTGCAGTGCTTTTATTTCATGCCTTGAAATGCTGGTCCTTTACACTTAATAGTATAACTAAAAAGTAAGAAAAGCATATTTTATAAGGCTGTTTGCTGCATTCTTTGTTTCTTTTCTTTCTGTCTTTTTTTTTTTTTTGAGACAGAGTTTCTTTTTGTAGTTCTGACTGTCTGGAGCTCACTGTGCAGACAGGCTGGCTTGAACTCACAGAGATCCTCCTGCCTCTGCCTCCTGAGTGCTGGGATCAAAGGTTATGCCACCACACCTGGCCTGCATTCTTCTTTCTGAAGACTGTCAGTTCCTGTTGACTACAAATGACAATCTTTTCTGAAATGTGTTTTTCTTGCCCTTAGCTTGTGACCGATGGTCAGTGCTTCCCAGACCTGATCTCCACCATGATGTCAACAGATTTGGCCACTCAGCAGTCTTGCACAACAGGTAACTAGAAAGCTAAGGTTGTGTTACTGTCTTACATCTTATATTCTTTTTTATATCAATTTTCTAAAAGTTGTATCTGAATGGTAAGAGGTTTGGGGAGAAAAAAGGAGAGAGGTCAGTTTAAGTACAGGATACGGTAAAAGGAACAGGGCCAAAGAGATTGTGGAGACATAACGAGTTTCAAGTCTGCTCTGCGTCAAAGTGTGTGCTTAGGGACACCTTTCTGACAAGTAGAGCTCCTTGTCCATCTGCCCCAGGCAAGCTTAGTCTAGTCAGAGGACTGGGACTGTAGCCCAGTAGTAGATTTCTTACCTGGCAGAGTTCCGATCCCAGCACTGTGCCTTCCTCAGATGCAGCCTTTACCATAAAGGACACACAGAATGATCACTTTACTTGTTCACTTTAAAGTGAGCTTTAAAGTTTGAGAAACTAAATAGCCTGCTGATGTTAACTTTTCTCATTTTGCTGCTATTATTTATTGGAAGCCAGCAGAGACCTGCTCTGCTGACTTTCTTCCAGGGTTCGGTTAGGTTGCTTCGGCATAGCAAAAGGGATCTTAGGATGATTCTAATTTGAGGGAAAGGATCACATGTTTGTAGTTCCAGTCATATCTCTATTGTTCTGCTTTAATTCTAATTTTCTTGCCCTAATTGTCTATAATTTCTTAGCTCTCAATTTTCTGTCTCAATTCTAATTCCAATTCCAATTCTCTATTACACATCTCTGTTCCAATTTATTTGTGTTCTAATTACTCTACATTCTTTTCTCTTCTTTTTCTTCATTTTCCTACATTCTTTATCCTTCTACATTCTTTTTTTAAAAGATTTATTTATTATGTATATAGCATTCTGCCTGCATGTATGCCTGTACACCAGAAGAGGGCACCAGATCTCATCATAGATGGCTGTGAACCATCCTGTGACTGCTGGGAATTGAACTCAGGACCTCTGAAAGAGCAGCCAGTGCTCTTAGCCTCTAGCTATCTCTCCAGTGCCCCCCTTCTACATTCTTTACTCTTCCAATCTTATTTCTTCCACTGTTACAAATTTCCAAGGAAATGTACACATCCTTTCATTAACAACTTGTTAGTAATAAAATATTACAAGGAAAATTCTCAGGGACACAGGCACTCTTTGACAATACATAGCAGACCTTATCAGCTAGTTGCAGGGATGGGGAGGTTCCGGTCATCTCTTAAGGTAGCCAATACAGGTTATAAAGGGAGAAAACTAAACCTTTGCTAGAGCTAAGAAAAAGGCAAAGAATATGTATATCATTTTATGTTTCTTAAGTGTGAGTAATAATACCTAGACATTGTTAGTCAGGTGCTGTTGCTTTCTTGAAGGACTGTGACATAACAAGGACAGACACCTGCCATACTGCCCCAATTCATCATGAATCTTTGAAGGACTTAGAGCTAGCAGAGCCAGACACCCACACTTCTGCTCTGTGAAGTTCCTCCTGTGCTGTCTCCGCAAGGACCTCCATCTGGCCAAATCATCCTGTCAGGGGGTTAGTTAGAGAGAACAGGCTTCTAAGTTTTTTGGTTTTTTTTAATTGCAGTGTGAGACAAAAGGTTTGACTGTCTTTTTTATATGCCGGTATACACAGTTTGGGGAAAAGTCATCCTACTAAGAGAACATGGGAAAACTGTGCCCGATGTGAGGAGCACACTGCAGGGGAGCATGCTACCACACAGGGGAATCTGCAGTTAGAGGCAGCCCAGCCAGTCAAGGCACTGGGAATTTAACCTCCACAGGATATACAAATCTCTGGTGGGATGACCTTCTAAATGCCAGCTGATCTACGGCATCACCATGCAGATCCCATGAATTATTACTGCTTTCTGCTTCCCCCTTTAAAGTTCAAAGGTTTATAAATCCTACCAGGTGGTGGTGACACACACTTTTAATCCCAGTACTCTGTGAAGCAGATGCAGGTGGATCTCTGTGAGCTTGAGGTCAGCCTGGTCTACAAAGTGATTTCCAGGACAGCTAGGGCTGTTACACAGAGAAACTCTATCTTGAAAACAAAGCGAAAGTCGAAGTTAAGTAAACCCTAAAACTATTTAAATACTGTAATGTTTATATATTAGCTTAGGTTTTCAAATTTTTGGTTAAATTACTTGTATTAGGAAAAATACAAAAATGATATTCTGGAATTGGGAAG
This sequence comes from Microtus ochrogaster, assembly GCF_000317375.1. Classification (NCBI taxonomy): domain Eukaryota; kingdom Metazoa; phylum Chordata; class Mammalia; order Rodentia; family Cricetidae; genus Microtus; species Microtus ochrogaster. The sequence continues at coordinate 16,778,838 of NW_004949101.1, read as the reverse complement.
AATTGACCATTTAGAAGCTAGATATTGGGAAAAGGTGATATATTTAATCACATGATTAGTTAATGTTTTATAAGTATTTAGGGTTTGTGGCAAGGCCATTCTATGTATAGATACTAAAGTGGGAGTATTTTTAAATTACTATCTTGTTAACTTGAGTGTTATCTTGAATTGCAGTCCGATTGTTTCCCTCAGAAAAGGTCCTAAGTTCCTCTTGAGGTTTTCACCTGGCAGGCAAAACCTGCCACTTGGCCTTGCTGGTGGCTGGCTGTCTTCTCTCTTCATGTGTGTGTTCTTGGTGCTCTCCTAGCACAGGGTTAGGCACACTGTGGGCATTTGCTAGGTGCAAGTATACTAATATATATCTAATTAATAATATCAAATGAGTGAAGCTTCTGTTAAAACAGATGTAAGTTTTACACAAACTCGGAGAAGTTGACAGTTTGTCATAAATGTGTAGTTTAGCCATGAATCAAAATCAGGAATAACTCTCTGGATTACAGTGTTTTATTTTGTGTAATTCTTGTGGTGTATTGAATTTCAGGCAGGATTGGAAGAGGTGGGGAATGGTAGAAGGTCATGGTTGCAGTTTAACTGTATAAAATAATTTGCTGAAGGAGAAACTTTGATCTCTTGGTTATCATTTAGCAAGCAGAACTTGATCACCCATGTCTGACTTAATTGTTCTAGTTGTGTTTTAAGAGAAGTCAAAGGAGAGAAGGCTGTGAGACTGTGAGGCTTCTAAATGGAGAGGCAGCATTTATCCTAGTTGCCTTCTCCAAGCCTCTTGGAAGGCTCTCCCTCCCTCCCAGAGCTGTACCTAAGGTATTCAGAACTGTAGAGGCACCAGCTGTGCTCAGGTGAAGCCGCTGGCTTATTAACTGAACCCACTTGATTCGTGGCAGACTCAGGAGCCAGTAGCGAGGTCAAAAACGAATCCTAGAGTTTTTCTTTTTGGTTATCGTCTGGTTTTCGGATATTGTAATGAATACAGAGCCACACAATCACCATGCTTTGTTTGGTCCTTTGTTGATTTGGAGAGAAAAGTTGAAGACCAGAGCAGTGAGTTACCAGATTCTTCATTGTGGATTAGTATTAAATTTGCTTGGCGATCTAGGACATGAGAATTGGGAGAGCTCCTTGCCTATTGGAGTCCAGAGGTAACAGAGGAGGTTTCTTTTGAAGGGCAAATGTCATTATGAACTTGGATTTAAAGATATTTGATGTATTTCATTTCATTCTAGTGTAGTTCTTAACTCTAGCTAATGAGCATCTTTTTGTAGTAACACTTGAGTCTGACAACCCTGGTATGTCTCTACTGTACATGTTACAAATGCATTGTAAGTATTTCTTGACCTAGACATGAAATTAGATTTTTCTCTAGGAAGGTCTAGTTTGGGAAGGAATGAAAGGGAGTAGGGAAATGGTAGGGCATTGTTTTGTTTTGTTTGTTTAGCTTGGGGAAGAACATCTAATTCAGACTTATTCTGCTTTTCTAAGAGTGAGTTTTAAGTACACAATCTAAGGCCTAGTTTTTTCCACTGTCACTAAATTGGTCTTTTAAGAATACAGGTTGGTCAAGCAGGGTAGCTCATGCCTATCATCCCAGCACGCAGGTGTCTGAGATAAGAGGAATTCTTCGAGGTTGAAAGTCCTAAGATTTAGGCCAGTCTAGGCTATAGAGTTCTAGGTGAGACCCTATCTCCATCAAGCAAAAGCAAGTTAAAGAAATATTGTGTGTCTTGTTTTTGTAAAGGGGAATAGATTATGTGTGTGTCAGACCCTTTTTTCTCCAAAAAGATAAATGGTGATATGCAAGATATTCGTCAGTATTGCTATAGGATAGGGTCATTTCAGGTTCCCTATCCTCAGCTGCCCAAGGAACTAACTGGGGACATCGCCTTGGGCTCCTGGGAGCCACTCTAGGTTCAAGTCTCTTGCCAACCCTAAGGTGGCTCCCTTAACTAAGAATTGTGCTTCCGTGCTCCCCTATCCAACCTTCCTTTATCCCAATCATCCTTTTTCCCCAAGTTCCCCCCCCACCTCCCCTTCTCCCTTTTCTCTCCCCATCTCCCCTTACCCCCATCCCACCCCACCCCCAAGATCCCAATTTTCTCCCCGGCAATTTTTTCTACTTCCCATAGCCAAGAGGATAACTATATGTTTTTCCTTGGGTTCACCTTCTTACTTAGCTTTTTTAGGTTCACCAATTGTAGACTCCGTGACCCTTATTTATGGCTAGAAACCAATTATGAGTGAGTACATCCCATGTTCATCTTTTTGGGTCTGGGTTACCTCACTCAGTATAGTGTTTTCTATTTCCATCCATTTGCATGCAAAATTCGAGAAGTCATTGTTTTTTACCGTCGCGTAGTACTCTAATGTGTATATATTCCACACTTTCTTCATCCATTCTTCCACAGGGCAGGGAACCCTGACTGCTCTTTGGACTGAGAGGGAGGGGGAGAAGGGTGGGAGGAGGGGGAGAAGGGTGGGAGGAGGGGGAGGGAAATGGGAGGCTGGGAGGAGGCGGAAACTTGTTTTTTTTTTCCTTTTCTCAATAAAAAATGTAAAAAAAAAAGATAAATGGCTACATAATCTATATATTTTTCTCTGCGTTGCTCACTCCTCCACCATCCATACACCCAACAATATAAACTGAAGATCACTCTGTGGCACTGTATAAATGACTTAAGGCTTAAAAGCATAAATGTGTAGCTTTGTTTTCAATAGTTGCCAGAATCCCTTATGTGGATTTCTACAATCTTACATGCCCAGCAGCAGTTTATGAGTTAGCCTATTGCCCTGAAGTCTCATCAATTCAAATATTATATAACATTTGTTACTTTTTTCTTTGCCAGTTTGATAGGTTACAAATAGCCCAACAATGTGCTTCTAATTTGCATCTCTGTGACGAAAATCAATTTTTTCTTCATATGCATAATGACATCTGCATTAATTTTTCCTGCGTACTAATTGAAGTATCTAACCCATGGAATTCCTTTAGTCTTTTATGGACCTTGACTCAGGCAACCCCAGGACTCATGGCTTCCATACAAAAAGGAATCTCAGGACTAGCCAGTATGTTGCACAGTCGGACTGTTCAGAGATTTAAAAGGAAAGTGCTCAGGGCAAGAATAAAGCTGAGTACAGCTTCTAGACAAAGAGCCACACTTCAGACTGCATATAGGTTTCAGGATTTTATTGTGCAGCATGTTTCTATGGGACCCTTCGTCTGTTCTCTCTGATAACTGAGGTTAGAGGTGACACTGGAGATGCATTAGATGCCATTACAGACTGGCAAGATAAAACCAGGCACTGTTAGAGGTTTAGGACATGGTTTTTCTTTAAATGGGGCTTCTTGTAAGATTCCTAGAAAATGTTGTGCTTATATCAAGGAATAGGGAAAGACCTTAAGCAGTTATTCATTGGCATAGAATTCTTGCTTTCTCAGTTGGCTAAAGTCTTCAGAACTATTTTTCCTATCAATAATTTTCTCTTACTCTCTATTCTCTTTATTTTTTGTGTATGTGTGTGTAATCGTGTGTGCATGTGGGTCCCCACAGGGAAAAGAAGAAGGAGGTAGGTCTCCTGAAACTTAGAGTTGTAGATGTTTGTGAGCTACCTGTTGTGGGTGCTAGGAACCAAACTCTGTCGCTCTTGATTGCTGAGTGAGCTTCAGCCCCCAGAATCTTATCTTTTCCTACTAATAGAAGATGCCATTTCAGCTCCAGGGACTATAACACCTTCTGACCTCAGTAGACATCTATCTGCATGGACACACACACATATACATATAATTAAAAATAAATATTTTTAAAATGCCACTTTCCCTGTGTACTAATTTTCCATGTGCAGCACATTGGCAGATAGATTATTGAAACTATTCTGAGTGACCACAAACCAGGATGGAAGATGAAATTTGACAGAATGGATGATAGTAATGGTTTTTGAGGCTTTGAAATAATTTCTTAGAGCACTTAAAATTATTTATTTATTTATAATGTGGGTGGCAGCATGTGAGTGGTATAGCACACATATGGAAGTCAGAGGTCAACTTTGTGAAGTCACTTTTTTCCTTCCACCTTTATATGGTTTCAGGGATTGAACTCAGATTGTCCAGTTCAGTGGCAAGTACTTAACCTGCTGAACCATTTCACTGGTCTTCTCAGAGGACTTTTAATATTTACAAGTTTTCTAAAGACTGACAGTCAAAAGTTTAAGACAGGTATATAAAGATCCTAGCATGTGGGAGGCAGAAGCAGGAAGATGGTCCCAACGAAAGGGCCAGTCGAGTCTATGAAAGTTCTAGACTAGCAAGGGCTACACAGTGAAACCTGTCTCAAAAATTTCAAAGCCAACAACACCAAGCAGCCCTATGTCATATATGTGTTGTGTGTGTTTTCAGTAAATTCCTTCTCTCTTTCCTCTCAGTACCATGTACGTGTTTGGCGGCTTCAACAGCCTCCTCCTCAGTGACATCTTAGTCTTCACCTCGGAGCAGTGTGACGCCCACCGCAGTGAGGCAGCTTGTGTAGCAGCAGGACCTGGGATCCGGTGTCTGTGGGACACACAGTCGTCTCAATGTACCTCCTGGGAGTTGGCAACTGAAGAACAAACAGAAAAGTTAAAATCAGAGTGTTTTTCCAAAAGAAGTATGTTTTTTTCTACTTAGAATTTAAAGATCTAATTTTATCTGACTTGTGAAGGAACTTAATATCCATACACTTTTATGTTCACCTTATTCTCTGGTTATTTCTTATTAATGAGTCTTGCAACTCCTGGAAGCTGTTAGCAGGTTATAAAGCTTTCCAACGTTACACAGGCTTTGTGTAACAATTCCAGGTTACAATTGCTTTCTGGTGGAATTTTGGTTTGGTTTTGGGTTTTTGAAACAGGGTCTTGTTTTATAGCTCAAACTAGCCTCAAATTTCTTGTGATCTTCCTTCCTCAGCCTCCTGAATGCTGGGATAATAGGCATGTACCACCAGCCCTACCTGTGAAAATTCTGATGGTGGAAATGGTACATGCTTTCTTTGTTCAGTGTAGTGGCCACTAGCAATCTGCTGCTATCAGATAACTTGAAATGTGGCTAGTCTAACTAAGGGACTGATTGTTCTATTTGTTTAGTTGATTTACTTTAAAAGTACATGTAATGAGCCAGGTATAGTAGCACATGCCTATAATCCAGATACTCAAGAGGCTGAGACAAAAGCCAAAACCATCAACAATAAAAGAACTGTATGAGGCTATTGGCTGCTGTATTGTTGATGAAGGTCTAATGTTAAGGATAAGAATGGGGATCACGTACAGCAAATTGTTCTGGTAGAACAGTGGTAGAGCTGCTGTCCTCACTAGGTATTTCCAGCCCCTTTAGCTGGATACAGCAATACAGAATGACAGATGCACTAAGGTCCCTGCTTCACGAGCCCCTGAACTGGTCTTGTTGTTTTTGCCTCTTATCTACTTGCTTAGTGGTTTCCTCAAGCACTACTTCACCAAATCAGTGAAGTAACATGTATAAAAATCCTTGGAAAAATAGAAAGAGTGCCTCCAAGATCGTTTGTTTGTATCAGTCAATTTAAAGTATGAGACTATATTACTTACCTAGTAAGACACAGGCAGGTGCTGGAGTTAACATGAGAGTTATATTGGATAGACTGCCTTTGTTTTCCTGTTATGTGACAAATAAAGTTGTGCAACAGGATGAGACCATTCTGTTGATTGGAATTTTGGTTCATTGATAGAAAACAGATTACCAGAACCTGTTAGGAGTTCTAACTTTTCCAAAACAGAATCAATAGAATAACCAATTTTAAAAATTCAACTTAAATGTTAGTGTATTGGAAATATATTTCTTAGATGGTTCATATGAGCCCATTAGTTATGTCTCACTTTCTGGGTATACCTAATCCTGTTGTAATGATCTTGGCAGGAAAAACAGCCTAAGATACAAATTTACCAGGAGAGTTTCTGTGACATTAGGCCAATGGCCTCTCTTCCTGCTTGTTGGTGTCATGTCTCTGAGATGGTTTAGTACGTGGGGCATCATGGCTTTGTAACTTCTCATTTGGGGATTAGTGGGAATTATGTCAGGTCTTTAAAGGTGGAAGTTCTGAAACCCACAGTCTTGAATTCACATGTGTATAGAGTACAATTAGCAAGTGTTTCCTGTGGGGTTCTTGGGCACTGGATATGCCCACACCCAGATGTGCCTTGTATTTGTAGCTAGGAAGAATGTCTTGGTCTCTTGTATTACTTTCCTTGGCTTCTGGGCAGCTTGTCGTGTTAATTCTATTGCTAGTTAATATTTGTCCTGAGAAGAAAAGAGCATTCAAAGCCGGGCGGTGGTGGCGCACGCCTTTAATCCCAGCACTCGGGAGGCAGAGGCAGGTGGATCTCTGGGAGTTTGAGGCCAGCCTGGTCTACAAGAGCTAGTTCCGGGATGGGCACCAAAGCCACAGAGAAACCCTGTCTCGAAAAACCAAAAAAAAAAAAAGAAAGAAAGAAAAGAGCATTCAAAGCCCAGATCTTCCATTATATCTTAGCATTGCTACAAAAGTAATTAACAGACCTTTGCTTTTTACTTTCTGTGCACTTTTCAGGGGGATAGTTACAAAATAGTACTTTTCAGGTTGTCTGCTTATATCTGTTTTATTTTAACCTGAACATGGCAATGTTTTTTTCCTTCCAGTTTGACCCTACATTTGCTTCCCAACTATTGCTAGGAGCTTTTCTGTCTCAGATTCTGCTCAACAGAGACTGTCACATAGTTGACGAGGTTTTCTTTTCTCCATAGCCCTTGACCATGACAGATGTGACCAGCACACAGATTGTTATAGCTGCACAGCCAATACCAATGACTGCCACTGGTGCAATGATCACTGTGTCCCTATGAACCACAGCTGCACAGAAGGCCAGGTCAGAAACTGTTTTTCAAGGATTTTAGAGGACAGAAAAAGGTGCTTGTTGAGTTTGGGTACAGTGTAAATAACGAGCAGATTTATTTTTAAAATGGGATGTAGATTTGAATTTTGCTATTGCTCAGGTTTTCTTTAAGGAAGGGATGCTATATACATTCTGATTCCAACGGTCCTCCAGCTACTGAGGTTTGTGTGTAGTATTCAGAAAAAGGGTTTTACAAAATGTCTTTGTCTTATATCCTGACTCAGCATTACGTCTGTGCTCACCATCGGTGACTTTAAATTTAGGTGATAATAGGCTAAAGAAGATAAGTGACCCAGTTTTTATTGTCTTTGATGATTCATGACATGTTTTTCTCCTAGTTTAATGCAGTTCATAAAATACAAACTTGAGACTGCTGTTGTGGGTGGGGGTTGGGGGAGCACTGAAAAACTTGCACATTTTACAGGTAAATGTTGAATGAGGTGTGGTGGTGAAAGTGGTGAAGGTGGGCTACCTTGCCAGCTAAAGGCATGGTAGTGAGAATGCACTATGGTGTTCCCACTACAGTACCACTTCCTGTTCATTCTACCTAATTCTGTCTGTGTCTCTCCCTCCCTCCCTCCTTCTGTGTCCATGGTTACCGTCCTCGGTTATGTTACTGTCTTTAGGACCCTATTAGTCCTCACCAAGTTCTTTGTGTGAATATAAACGAAAGCGCTTCTCCACTGTGTTCTAGCTCTCCATTTCCAAGTATGACAATTGCCCCAAGGACAACCCCATGTACTACTGCAATAAGAAAACAAGCTGCAGGAGCTGTGCCCTAGACCAGAACTGCCAGTGGGAGCCCCGGAATCAGGAGTGCATCGCCCTGCCTGGTAGGTAGGCCTTGCGCTGGGATACCCTCAGTGAGGGGTTAGAGTGAACCTAGGAAAGAGAGGCATATTCTGTCTATTTAGCTCTCTCACTATTTAGAGGAATTATGTTCTATTTGTTTTTAACTTAAATACGGTTCTCACATACTTATTCTGCCGGCCTTTGAAATAAATGGAAGCATCATCTGTTCCGAGAATTGGTCGGTGGCTGAGATCAATATCACACACGGTGCCCCACTGACCCTCCTTAAGCTGTGATAACTCAGCAGCAGTCAGGACCCTATAAGGAATCACTTCCTGACAGTTCAGTGAGGAGGGATTTCTGTATCAGTCCCCTCTCCTGATGTGACCTTCATTCCTGACTATTTCAGCTGAGATTCAGGGTGACAATTTTAGGTACTAAGAGCAGCTAGCCCTGACTAAACCTCTGTGATATATTTGATTCATCAGGATACCCTGGAAGGGGGGCTCCTATGGCTCTCCAACATCTGAGGCTTGATTAAGGCTGTGTATCTGGACTCTTTGAAAGGATTTTATTTAGTTTGCCCAATGGCTTTATTTTAATCCATGTTCTGTTGCTGTGAAGAGACACCACTACCAAGGCGACTCTTATGAAAGGAAACATTAAATTGGGGGCTATAGTTTCAGAGGCTGTTATCATGGCAGAAGCCTGGCAGCACACAGACGGGTGCTGGAGTGATAGCAGAGTGTGATAGGGAGAGTGATAGAGATGGGACCTGGCGTGGGCTTTTGAAAGTTCAGAGTCTACCCCCAGTGAAATAGCTCCTCTAACAAGCCCACAGCTTTTCCTGTAAGGCTATACCTCCAGCCTTCTCTAATAGTGCCGTTCCCTGATGTAAGCATTCACATACACGAGCCTAAGAGGGTCATTCTTATTCAAACCACTGCAGGCTTTTTGTCCATTTTGTTCTGTGTATCACACTTTAATATCCAATAGAATACTTAGGCACTTCTAATTCAGTCCTTGAAAGCCTGTAATTTTGTCTTACTGCTGGTACCACATTCTTTTTTTT
>NW_004949101.1:16760384-16769929 GCF_000317375.1 Microtus ochrogaster | reverse complement strand
CCAGAGGAGGGTACCAGATCTCAGTACAGGTGGTTGTGAGCCACTATGTGGTTGCTGGGAATTGAACTCAGGACCTCTGGAAGAGCAGCCAGTGCTCTTAACCTCTGAGCCATCTCAAGAAAACAAACTGTCTTTTTTCATTTTACATACCAATCCCAGTTCCCACTCTTTCCCCTCCTCCCATCCCTTCCTTCCCCCTCCCACATCCACTCCTCAGAGAGGGTAAGGCACATTGCTTTGGTGAAGGTCCAAGCCCCCCCCCCAAACATTTAACTAGTTTATTTATTTTTATTTTATGTGCATTGGTGCTCTGCCTGCATATATATCTGTCTGTGTGAGGGTGTCTGTTTGAGGGTGTCAGATCTTGGAGTTACAGGCAGCTGTGAGCTGCCATGTTGGAGCTAGGAATTGAGCCCAGGTCTTCTGGAAGAGCAGCCAGTGCTCTTAACCTCCAAGCCATCTCTCCAGCCCCTGGTACCACATTCTTAGGAGCCTGTTTATCCGCTCTTAGATTATATCTTTCCACAGGCCTCTCGTGGATCCCAGTGGCTCTTCTGGTTAGTGAGCATTGTTCGTGTCTCCAACAGTGTGCTCTGGCTCGGAGGAAGTCTCTTGCTTGTTCACTTTTGCGTAAATGTTCAGGAGCAACCATGCTTTCATGCTACACTTTATGTAGTTCAGCACAATCACAGAGGAGACTGCAGACTTTCTTTGTGTACCATATTACTTTGAAGTTTTCCTAAACCAATCTCCCTCTTCACCTTGTTTTTGATATGCTGGTGCAGTTGCTTATACCTTCTGTCTCATGGCATGAAAACAGGGTAGCATTTGGAAACTCAAAGTCATCTGTTCCCAATTCAATTCCATATAGTTTACTTTTTCCTGCATATGTACATCTTTGCACAGATAAGTATACACATGTGAGCATTGGAGGCCAGAGGTTAACTTCCGTATATTTCTCTGTCACTTGCCCACATTCAGTTGTTTTGAGACAGGGCCCTTCACTAAGTGTGGAGCCCACTGATTATCTAGAAGGCTGATTCGAAAGCCTCAGGAGCCTCCTACGTTTAGCCCTTAGCTGAGATTACAAGCAAGCAAAATCATGCTTGACTTTTTATGTCGGTCCTGGGGATCTGAACTAGGTCCTTAAACTTGGTACAAGTATTTTACTCACTGAACCATTTCCTAAGCCCCATTTGCAGTTTTCTGCCCCATCTTTCCATATTTATTTATATATTTTTCATTCAAGATTTTAGTTTACTTCTCCATTTTTCTTCAAAAAGAGTTACACCAATCTCTAACCATGTACCAAAGAATTCGCCTTCAGGATGTAAGAGTATTGACTAGAGTATGCTTCCTGAGAGTCAGGAAATGTGACTGGTGAACCTTTTTTAAAAGGTCTTTTTATTCTGGGGCTGGAGAGAAGACTCAGCAGTTAAGAGTGCATACTGATCTTCCAGAGGACCCAAAGTTGGTCTCCAGTGTCCATGCTGGGCAGTTCACAACCTCTTGTAATATTAGTTTGCCCTCTTACGGCCTCTGTGAGCACTGCAGTCACATGTACAAACCCACACTTGAGTTGCATATATACACATAATTTAAAAAAGAAATAATTTGTTTTAAAAGTTTTTTCTATATGTGGAAGTTAATAATGCATCTGATACTCTCACCATATCCTAATGAAGCACCTGGAATTCAAATCAGAAGAATGAGCTTAGATTTCAGTAATTGAACTAGTAATATACTACTTCTATATAATTTCTAAAACTTTGTTTTCTTTCCTTTTCCCCTTTTATAAAAGAAAATATCTGTGGTATTGGCTGGCATTTGGTTGGAAACTCATGTCTGAAAATCACTACTGCTAAGGAAAATTATGACAATGCTAAGTTGTCCTGTAGGAACCACAATGCATTTTTGGCTTCCCTTACATCCCAGAAAAAGGTGGAATTTGTCCTTAAACATCTTCGATTAATGCAGTCATCTCAGAGCATGGTGAGTTAACATTTTCTGAACTTCGGTTTCTAATACCACCTTTCTTCTGAGGGCACAACAGCAGCCTATGTGTAGAAGGCCCCAGTTGCATATCATGTACCTGATAAGAGAAAGAATTCCAGTAAATGATTAATAGTAGACTGTGTACCTGTACTTCAGAATCTTTTGTTTTAATGCCTTTCTTCATGTATTAAAGAGTTCAGTACTTTGAATATTTTGGTAGTCATATTTATTAAGTATGAGATAGGAATATATGGAATGAATAATAATATGTACATGTATTTTGGTGTCTTAGTCAGGGTTTCTATTACTATGAAGAGACACCATGGCCATGGCAATTCTTAATGCAAATATTTAATTGGGGCTGGCTTACAGTTTCAGAGGTTCAGTCCATTATAATCATGGTGGGAAACAAGGCAATGTGTAGGCAGACGTGGTGCTGGAGTAAAGAGCTGAGAGTTCTGCATTTTGATCCTCAGGCAACAGGCAGTGAACTGTGTCCAACAGCGGGAGTAGCTTGAGCATATGAGATCTCAAAACCCACCTCCACAGTGACACACTTCCTCCAGCAAGCCCACACCTACAAAACCACCTCACTCCCTATATATAGGCCATGAATCTGTGGAGGCCATACCTATTCAAACCACCACAACTGGTGACATTAGATTATTTCGTACTAGATTTTCATATCTAGATCCTTCTTGGAGAAGGGAGGGTACAAAGCTAGCTATCTAAGTGTTATTAAGCCGTTCGCATCCCTTAAGGAGTTATAGCATGTCATGTGATCCCCAATAAGAAGTGTAAAACCTGGCTAGCCCAGAAGAGGGCACTTTCTTGCTAAGGCTTCTGAATTCAGAAAGGTCCAAATTCTCCTACTGTCAAGCTAAGTTCTTGAACAGCATGTAGTTGATGTTACATGATTCCATTTGGCATTTTTCATGCAAAGTCTAAGAATTGTGATGCTAAAGTTCATCGGGTAGGTATTCACAGAGCAGATTTTCTGTCTGTGCTGGCTATGGTACAGGGAGATATGGGGTATATGTTTTTGTCTAGCCAGGAGAAAAGAGAGCACGGCATCGCATTTCTCATTTGGCACCACCTTCTCATGACATGTGTCACGGCCACCCTCGTCCCGCAAGGATGAGTGACCACCGGAGCTCTTCTCACTGCAGTTTTATTCCAGGACTTTATACACTTCTCTCTCTCTTCCTTTCTCTCCCTCTCTCCCTCTCTCCTTCCTCTCTTTTCTCGGGCAAACCTCTCTCAGCCCTTAAGTAGGCATGGCTGCCAACCCCGAGCTGCCAGGTGGGCACTGCCCATAGGTTCACGCATATGCAGGCAGCTGATAATCATTGCGTGATCATAGCATAGGTCAGGCCTTAGCCATCTCAGGAGTTGATTATACATCTTCATCAGGTGTGACACCACGGAGCTCGCTACAGTTCCCCCTTTTGTTTTGTAAAGCAAACAGGTAAGAGTAGAGGTCTGATCTCTGTTAAAAATGGAACATGTACTAGTGTTTGTCCAGGTGTCATCCACTCAGAGAACACTAGACCTGTCCGGTGCCTTTTTTTACAGAGGTGGGAGCTAGATACCAACCCACATGCAATCAGACTTGCTCTTCTTGAGGCTGATGTATGCTTACCTCAATGCAGTGCACAAGCCTTGCATCCTGTGCTCGCTTACATCTCTAGCCAAACTTGGGGAGACTGTCCTGTTTCAATGGCCGTGAAGGCCTGAATGATCATAACTGCATTGCAATGCTGTGAAACCCTTATGTGACAAATGCACCATAGGCATACCAGGGAGGCAAGCACCATTAAGCCTGTTAGGGCTCTTATTCCCGCCCACTCCTTCAGATGATCCATGGAGTGATCCAGGAAGATAGTTCTTCTGCCAGGCTGGTATCCATGCGTGTGGAATTTGCAGTCACCATCGTCACTTGCAGCTTTTCCAGTTGTTGTCTGAATTCACCAGACCAATTACCTAAAAGATAGCTAGACAATTCTTTAAATTTTTCATATCACACACAGCTTGCGGCAGCAGCAAGGGCAGTCAGAACTGGTAGCAGAGGGGCCAGCACAGAGGAGAGGAAGTTCATTTCTTAACTCTGCATCTGTCTTGCTTTCCCCTTCCTGGCTTTCCTCTGCCTGCTCCTGTCATTAGGAGTGGCTTTGCCATGACTCCAGGAGCAGTCAGAAACCACTGTTCCTTCAGCAGTCCCCTAAATAACATACCCCAGCTGCCATACCCCCGTGTCTCATTTATTCCTGTCAGCTGAGTGCATGGAGGACACCTTCTCCCTCGTGCACCTCTTTGGCTTCCCTAGCAGCCCAGCTGATCCTGCTTCTGCTCTGAAAGGGCCCGCTTAAATTATCTTATAGGGAATTTGGGCATTGTCAATCTCTCTGGCTACTTCCTGCTGAGCAGGGACTGTTGCATTTTTAAAGGTATTTACTACAATCTACTGCCATTTTCCAGTCGCACTGGGACTCAGATCGCAGCAACAGCAGGGGAGAGGCAGAGGCTCCTCCCCACCGGGCTAGGACAGAGGTTCAGGCCAACCCATCTTACCCTGTGCTGTGCTTCTATGCCCTGAGGCAGGTCCTGGTGTGTGCAGCTTTGCAGACCCTCAGTGCTGCTTGGCCTTGGAGCCACCTGGAGCTCCTTGGCCTTGGAGCCGCTGTTGCTCACACTCCACTGCAAACTCTGGGGGTCTCGGTAATTCAAACCACATGAATATAACTCCCTTCCTTAGCATACCTTGTTCAGTGGCAAAATTCAGATCTCTACCAGGCTTGTCCCAGGATGACACATTAAGATTGCCAGAGACGGCAAACCAAGAGGCAATTGTGTCACATTTAGCCAAAAACCTCTCCAAAGCGCTTCGTAACAGCTCGTTAAGAGCCAGAAAAATCAGGTGTGATGTTGAAGCGCCCATTCTAAAATCCCATTCTTAAACTGTCCACTTTGGTTGTGGCCCTCACTTTAAACCGTCCACTTTGATTGTGGCTCTGACTTTAAACCGTCCGCTTTGGTCGCGGCCCTATTACCCCCACTCTCCCTTCTACCGGTGAAAACCCGCTTTTTGTTGCTGATCCCCAATCTTTACCTTGAGGATTATTTGGTGCACCCCCTGACTGCAGCAAGTTCTGGGCTCCAGATAGAGAGGTTTGGAGGTTCCCCGTACGAGGCCACCACTTGTCACGGCCACCCTCGTCCCGCAAGGATGACGCAACCACCGGAGCTCTTCTCACTGCAGTTTTATTCCAGGACTTTTTTTTACTTTCTCTCTCTCTTCCTCTCTTTCCCTCTCTCTCTGGGCAAACCTCTCCCAGTCCTTAAGTAGGCATGGGCTGCCAACCCCGAACTGCCAGGTGGGCACTGCCCATAGGTTCACGCATATGCAGGCAGCTGATGATCATTGCGTGATCATAGCATAGGTCAGGCCTTCGCCATCTCAGGAGTTGATTATACATCTTCATCAGGTGTGACATCACGCAGCTCGCTACAGACATGAGCAAGTGTAGTATGGATTCTGGCTGTTAAGTCCCAGGAAGTCCATATATCCTGAAATGAGCTCAAGCTGGACTAGAGAAGGATTTCTGGCAGTAGATAAAAGCTAGCATTCCTCAGAAACCTGTGAAATTGGTCCCCATCTGTCAAAAGGCGTCATTTCCTTATCACTGTGACGCCTGTTATTGTATCAAGGCACATATTAGTCACCAGGCCCCTCAGTATCACAAGTACCTGTTCTGCACCTCAAAGTCCAGGCTAGTCTCCTAGCCCTCCCCCCTCGGCTACTCTTCCTGATAACCTACACATTGCGTCCATCTCACAATTCTCTCTTCATCGCCTGCGCTCTCCACTGTTCTTTCCCACTATCCCATTCCCCTAGCCCTGGCCATATCCAGTCCTTTTCTCTTTCCAGTCACATAACTAATAAAATATTCAATAGCAGAGAGTAGTAGAGGTAGAGATGGAGAGGTAGCAAGAGGATAACAAAAGATGAGAGTGTGGGGGTGAACAGATCATGTGGATTATAAGGAAGACAGGTATTTTCGGGGAGAAGGGCCAGGAGACTAGCATGGATTTTGAAATGTATAACAGGTACTTGTGATACTAGGGAGCTTGGGGGGAAGGGGCTGCTCACAGAGGCCAGAAGAGGGTATTGGATCCCCTGGAGTTAGGGTTACAGTTGTAAGCTGCTTGATGTGGGGGCTGGGATCCAAACTCTGGTCCTCTGGAAGAGCAGCATTATCTGCTGAGCCATCCCTCTATCTCCTATAAAGATTTGTTGTTGTTGTTTTGTTTTGTTTTTAAATTGCAATGGGGAGCCAGGCACTGCGCATCATGCCTTTAATCCCAGCACGCAGGAGACAAAGACAGGCATATCTCTGTGACTTCAAGGCCACCCTGGTTTATATAGGGAATTCCAGACAAGCCAGGGATACATAGGGACACCTGCCTCAAAAACAAAAAACAAAAACAAACAAAAAACCCAAAATAACAAAGTTGGAATGAGAAAGAAATTTCAGGGCTACCCAAGACTGTAGCTCAGTAGTAGAGTTCATGCCCAGGAGACCCTGGATCTTACTCCTTACAGCAAAAACAGAGGAGGCAGAAATTATTCTACAGGTTCGTGACTTTTTAAAAAATAAAATGTAGCATGGAGTTAGGTAAAATGTGACACATACTCAGATAAATAGATAAAATGTGATTATGGATATTTGTCATTGTTTAGGGGTATTGCTTACAAGTTGTTATTGGTAATGGTCAGGAAAAAAGCTTACCAAAGGAAATTAGATTCAAGGTTTTTATTTTAAAAAGAAAAAAGGGGCTATAGATATAATAGGATAAAAGGGTAGATTATTGAATCTACTCTGAAAAGAAAAAAGGAAGGATATAGATATAATAAGATAAAAAGATAGATTATTGAGTCTACTTTTAAAAAACAACTACTAGTTTTAAATGCTTTACATTGGATTGGACTTTTGTATATTGTATACAAATGTATGTTTATGCAAATTTGAAATTAATTTTGTTAGAACATACTGTACATACATCTCTACTCTTGTTCAAGGTATTCCACCTATACAACTCATTTAACAATGTAATGCAAATTTCTAGTCCTTGAAAATTATTATTACCAACTGTTTAGGATAATAAGGAAATGCAGGTTAGTTTCAGTCACCTATTACAGTAGAACTTGTAGTCACATTAGGTATGTTTTCGAGGTCAAACAGAGGTATATTTTAAGTAGACATGTCATTTTCAAACACTTCAGAGATCTACAGAGTATGGCATTTAAGATGTTTTAATAACATAGATTCTTTCTTCTTTTTTTTTTTTATGACAATGAGACATGTTTGCTCTTGGCAGCACCAATCTACTTCAGAGAAGATAATGGACTTTGAAGAAACTCCACATGGAGTTTACTTCCTTTGTGGCAAAAGTAAGCCACTGGGCAAGAAAGTACCCTTGCCTCAAACCACTGCCACTTTCCTGTCCTAATGGGACAAGCAGGACACAAGAAGAGAGTGACTGCCAAACCTTTAACAGACAAGGCAGGGAAGTACTTCAAAAACCCTGCTTCATAGAAAAGCCTGTCAGATATTCTAGGACTGTAGGCTGAAGATGAATGCACCAATGTTGCAGAGGAACTTTGGGTGACTGTCTAGGCAGACAGCTATTTCTGTCATTTCTCACAATTTTCAGAATTTACTTGCTCTCACTTCCTGCTTACCCAGTTAATATTATTTCCTTCTTGGGTCTCTGAGAGAGTTGAAGACTAGATAGTTAAAGTTTTCCTTGTTTACCAGACACAGAAAGCAAGTTATAATAGAAAGTAAATTAGGTACAAGACTTCAGACTCACCAAGACAAGAATAGATATGGAGTATTTTCTCTGAATTCTTCAAATGCAAATGGACTAGACATCGTTGATAAATTTAATGCCTGTATATATCATATATAGTTCACATCTTTAATCCCAGTATAGGGAGTCATACCTTTAATCCCAGCACTAGAGGGGAATATAAGATGGGAGGAGACAGAGGCTCATCTCTGTCTGCAGTCACCCAGCCTTGGTAGAGGTAAGACTTTTCTAGTGGCTTGTCTGTTTTTGCTTTTCTTATCTTCAACTTGAACCCCAATATCTGTCTCTGGGTTTTTATTGTTCATGCTACAATATATACATAGACACAGTAGACTGTGATCTCACCTTTAAAAAAAGAAGGAAAGTATCACCTTGAACAACAGAGATGAGCCTGAGATTTGGCAGTTACATAGCAGAAAAACTGGCAGTTACATAGCAGAAAAACTGGAAAAGAAAATGTATGTGTTAGGCTGTGCCCTGTGGCTAATGGAACGATTTTTAAATCATCTGAACTGGCCATAGAGGCTCAGGTTAGGCATACAATCTATATTTTAAAAGTATTAGTAAGGTGACTTCATTTATGAACCTTATTTGTGGATCTGTGGGGTATGCCCAAACTAGTGTTTTTTATGTCAAAGCCTGTTTTGGTAAAGACACGCTTGTATTCTTAACTGTCTTTTTTTTTTTTCTTTTGCCTATAGTCCAAGCTCACTCTGACTCCATGGGTTGGTCTTCGTAAGATCAATGTTTCTTACTGGTGCTGGGAGGATATGTCTCCATTTACAAATAGTTTGCTACAGTGGATGCCATCTGAGCCCAGCGATGCTGGCTTCTGTGGGATCTTGTCAGAGCCTAGTACTCGGGGATTGAAGGCTGCAACCTGCATCAACCCACTCAATGGCAGTGTTTGTGAAAGGCCCGGTAAGGACATGGATGAGTACGGTGCTCCAGGAGGTTTACCAGGAAAGCAGAGGAGGCGTAGTTGACTGAGCACTGAGATATATAGGGTACATGTGACAGCAGTTAGTCAACACTGATTCAGGCCTATTTATTTTAAACAGAACACAAAATCCCAATGTAGAAGGAAATAGTTTGAGTCATACTCAAAACCAAAAATAAAATTACTGAAAGAATCTAATATTGAGCTAGACTGTTTTGTTGACCACAAAAGTGTTGAAAATCGTTCTGAAAGGTGATTTCCTTTGTGTTGGCAGAGAAAGGCTATGGAAGAAAGAACAACACAGAAACCAAAAACCTTTAGAAAAGCAGCAAATCAGGACAGTACTCAGAGAGCTGCTGTGGGGAGGGCATTGCAAAAGACACCGATAGAGCCAACCCCAGGCTGTGGCAGTCCCGTGCTGAAGCTAAGGCTGGACTCCATGATGGCGGGCCCAGCACAGCCACACACAAATGAGAACTCAGAAGCAAGAGGGGCAAGTACAGGTTATTTTGGGAGGCTGAGTTCCATTCCCAGCAGGTCTTGAGTAATACTGAGGTGTTAGGTTGAAGAGAGTCACAGCATGGGAGTTGCCTTAGGAAAAGGTTTCTAAAGAACTTAAAAAATACTTACTATTTTTTAATAATGTGGGATTTGTGTGTGTGTGTGTGTGTGCATGGGAGTTGCCTTAGGAAAAGGTTTCTAAAGAACTTAAAAAATACTTACTATTTTTTTTTTT
>NW_004949101.1:16737817-16760159 GCF_000317375.1 Microtus ochrogaster | reverse complement strand
AGAGGTGCCTAGGAGGACAGAGGTGTCAGATCCCTTGGAGCCTGACAGGAGTGCTGGCAAGTGAGATGGGGTCCTCTGGAAAAGCAGCACCTGCTCTTAACCACTGAGTCATCTCTCCAGCCACCTGGGTTTCTAAATTTCTTACAACAAAGCTTTTTGTCCTTGTTGAATGCTAAATGCTTTGGTGAATTTAATGCTTTCATCTGTCAAAATTTTAAATGTAGAATTTTAACAAACTCAGGTTAGTTCAAAGACACCTACAATTCACCATGAGCCATTGTGAGTCCACGATTTTTATGTTTCCCCACCTTCAGTGCTTTTTGAAAAGAAAGTCCGTGTTCCCCTGAATGCTTAAGTACACTTGAATAAACAGAACCCATGAGTCCCAAGTTTCTTGGATTTCCTCCATGTAGTAGTATAGTGCTGAACTGATTTCATAATGCACATTGAAAAGTCTTTGATCCTAGCTGACCAGTGTCCTTTTTGGGCTTAATTCCCAGCAAACCACAGTGCCAAGCAGTGCCGGACACCATGTGCCCTGCGGACAGCGTGTAGCGAGTGCACTAGCAGCAGCTCCGAGTGCATGTGGTGCAGTAACATGAAGCAGTGTGTAGACTCCAATGCCTATGTGGCCTCCTTCCCTTTTGGCCAGTGTATGGAATGGTATACAATGAGCAGCTGCCCACGTAAGTGAAAAGAGCCTGGGACATTTACCAGCAGGTTGGACTTGACCTTGCTCAAGTCTGTTCAGAAGATGGTTAGGTTGGTCTTTCCAGATTAAAATGTGTATAAGGAATTGGGTACAATGATCCATGCAGTAAATCAGATAAATCTAGGGTAGGTCACAAGGTACAGAATAACTTCTCTTCTTCAGGGCCATATAGTTCAATCTCTAGAATGTCTCCATATCCTAATCTGCCTGTTTGTAAAGTGCTTTCTGGTACAGGACCTCACAGGTCCCTTCTACTTCCAACTTCCTTGTATTGAAAAGATGGGGAAAGTCTCTGTTGTATGTTCTGTAAAATCGTGGGCTCTTTAAATTATTTCATTTCAGTAGTCACTATAAGGTACTAGTACATCTACTTGTGATAATGAATTACAAGTTTAATTTTTTTTTTTAATAGCTGAAAATTGCTCTGGCTACTGTACCTGTAGCCATTGCTTGGAGCAGCCAGGCTGTGGCTGGTGTACTGACCCTAGCAATACTGGGAAAGGGAAATGTATCGAGGGCAGCTATAAAGGACCTGTGAGGATGCCTTCACTGGCCTCTGCAGGAACTGTGTATCCACAGCCTCTCCTCAACTCCAGTATGTGTCTCGAGGACAGCAGATACAACTGGTCTTTCATTCAGTGTCCAGGTAAGATGCCTGTGCATTCTAATCCAGATGTCTTACTACCTGTTTGTAAAGAATCAACCTTGACATAAAACTGGCCAGCACAGATCCCTAGCCCATTTTTAAATTGAGTCATTTGCTTCCTTGACTCTGACTTTGGAGTTCTATGTTCTGGATGTTAATTCTCTGTCCGATGTATAGCTCGCAAAGATTCTCCCCATTCTTCTTCACTTGATGGATTTTTTTTTTCTTAGCTGCACAGAAGCTTTTTAGCTTTATGAAGTCCCATTACCAGTTAGTTGTTGGCCTCAATTCCTGGGCACATGGAGTCCTCAATAGAAAGTCCTTTCCTACACGTATATCATGTAGGGTACTGCCTATGTTTTCTTCTAAAGTTTCAGTGTTTTCGGTTATGTCTTTGATCCATTTAGAGTTAGTTATTTTGAAAGGCGATGGATACAGATCTATTTTCATTCTTCTGCATGTGAACATACGGTTTTCCCAGCATCATTTGTTGAAGATGTTATCTTTCCTATGTTTTTGCTTCTTTGTGAAATAGCAGATGGCTGTAGCTATGAACATTGCTGTTTGGCTCTTCTGTTTTATTTTGTTGGTCTGCATGTCTGTTTTATACTCACGCCAAATTGTTTGTATTGCGATAGCTCAGTGATGTACCTTGAAATCTGTGATGGCAATCCCTGCAGTTTTATTCCTTTTGCTCAACATTGCTTTTGCTATCTAGACTCTTTTCGGGTTCCATGTGAATTTTAGGATTTTTTCCCCTATATTTGTTTTTTTGTTTTTTTTTTGTTTTTTCGAGACAGGGTTTCTCTGTGGTTTTGGAGCCTGTCCGGGAACTAGCTCTTGTAGACCAGGCTGGTCTCAAACTCACAGAGATCCGCCTGCCTCTGCCTCCCAAGTGCTGGGATTAAAGGCGTGCACCACCACCGCCCAGCTTCCCCTATATTTGTGAAGAATGTTGTCAGTATTTTGATTGGGATTGCATTAAATCTGTAAATTGCTTTTCGGTAGGATGGTGATTTTCACTGTAGGAGTCCTTCATAGATATTTTCCTAGATATTGTATTGTCTTTGGTATTTTAAATGGGAGTGTGTCAGTGTTTTTAAGTTTAGTTATTTATTTTTTATTTTACTGATATTTATTGAGCTCTACATTTTTCTCTGCTCCCCTCCCTACCTCCCCCTCCCCTTCAACCCTCCCCCAAGGTCCCCATGCTCCCAATTTACTCAGGAGATCTTGTCTTTTTCTACTTTCTACTTCCCATGTAGATTAGATCTATGTAAGTCTCTCTTGGTGTCCTCATTGTTGTCTAAGTTCTCTGGGATTGTGATTTGTGGGCTGGCTTTCTTTGCTTTATGTTTAAAAACCACCTATGAGTGAGTACATGTGATAATTATCTTTCCGTGTCTGGGTTACCTCACTTCAAATAATGTTTTCTAGCTCCATCCATTTTCCTGCAAAATTCAAGCTGTCATTTTTTTCTGCTGTGTAGTACTCCATTGTGTAAATATACCACATTTTTCTTATTCATTCTAAAATACGTTTATTTTTTTTAAAAATTTATGTGTATGAATATTTGTTGGAACTTAATCTGTGCACCAGAGGATGGCATTGTATCCTCTGGGACTGGATTTACAGACAGTTATGAGCTGTCATGTAGGTGCTGGCAATTGAACCCAGGTTCCCTGCAACAGCTTATCTACTGAGCCTTCTCTCCAGCCCAAGAGCTACTGATATTTGAAAGCTAATTTTGTACCTTGCCACACTTTATTGAAATTGTTCATTGTTTCTAGAAATTTAATGATGGACTTTTTGATATTTCTTGTGTATAATAGCATGTCATATATCAATAGGGATAATTTGACTTCTTTTCCTATTTGTATCCCTTTAATTTTTTCTCCTGCCTTATTGTTTCATCTAATGCTTCCAGCACTGTATTAAAAAGGAGTGGGGACTGTGAACAACCTTGTCTTATTTTTTATTTTAATGGGATTGCTTTGAGTTTTTCCTCATTTAAGATAATGTTGGCTGTGGGTTTGTAATATCCAGCCTTTATTATGTTGAGGTATGTTCACTCCAGTATTGTTTTCTCTAGGATTTTTATCATGAAGGCATTGGATTTTTTTTCCCGAGCTCTTTTCTTCATCTTCTTAGATGTGATTTCATTGGTTTTTGTTGTTGTTGTTGTTTGTTTTTTGAGACAGGGTTTCTCAGTGGCTTTGGAGCCTGTCCTGGAACTAGCTCTGTAGACCAGGCTGGTCTCGAACTCACAGAGATCCGCCTGCCTCTCCCTCTCGAGTGCTGGGATTAAAGGCGTGTGCCACCACCGCCCGGCTTGTGATTTCATTGTTAAGTCTACTTATATGATTTATTGTATTTACTGACTTAGGTATGTTGGGCCTACCTGAAATTCTTGGATAAAGCCCAGGTCCTTGTGATGGATGATCTTCTTGATATGTGCTTGTATTGTGTTCACTAGTATTTTATTGAAGACTTCTGCATCTGTGTTTGTCAGGCATACTGGTCTGCAGTTTGGGTATTGGGTGTTAGTGTCATTTGGGCTTTGGAAATGAATTTGGGAGTGATCCTTCTATTCTTTTTTATATAATTTAAGAATTGTTGATTATTGTTCTTTTTTGAACATCTGGTAGAATTCTGCTATGAATCTATCTGGCTCTGGACTCTGTCTAGTTAAAAGGCTTTTTATTACTATTTCATTCTCTTTATTTGCTATGGTCTGTTTCGGTTGCTAATTGCCACATGATTTAACTTTGGTAGTTTGGATGAATAAAGAAATTCTTCCATTTCTTTTAGATTTCCAACTTAACGGAATATGGGGTTTTAAAGTATTTCCTTATAACATTCTGTATTTCTTTGGTGTCTGTTGTGATGTTTCCCTGTTCATTTATGATTCTGTGGATCTCTTTGTGGTTAGCTGGGCCAAGGGTCTCTCACTCTTCTTACCTTCTTAAAGAACCGACTCATAGAGTCCTTGAGGTTTTTTTTTTTCTCATTGTTTTTTATTGTTCCAGTTTCATTGATTTCTTCTTCGATTTTTTTTTTTAAATTATTTCATGTCATCTACTGGGTTTGGTTTGGGTTTTATTTCAGTTCCTGTTTTTCCAAAGTTTCCCCTTGCATCCTTAAGTCATTTATTTGGGCTCTTTGGATTTCTTAATGAGAACCTTGGGACACACTTCCCTCTTAGAACTGCTTCTAACTTAGAGCTTAGGGGATTTGTCGTGTTGTGTTTTCTTTTAAATTTAGTGCCAGGAATATTTTTCTTTGAACTTTTCATCATTCAATAATTAATTTATACACTTACTAGAGTTTTGTTAACTGTTGATTTTAAGTTTCATTTCATAATGGACAGATAGGATACATAGATTTTTTTTTGTATTTATTAAGGTTTTCTTTGTGTCTCAGCATGTGCTTCCCTGTGCTGCTGAGTAGAATGTATATTCTTTGTCATTTAGGTAGGCTAGTCTATGAATATCTGTTAAATTTATTTTATGTAAAAAGTCATTTAATTCTGAGGTTTCTCTGCTTATTTATTTTTTTTCCAAATGACTTATTTATTGGAGAAAGTAACTTGTTAAAGTCATGTACTATTACTCATTTTTTTAAAAGGAGAAGAAAAGAAAGATAAATAATTTAAAAAATCCTGAAAGGAAAGATATCAAATATGAACCATGTTTTTTGGGTAATGAGATTATTTTTTTGTTTTTTTCCCTCTTTTCCTTCGTTTTTCAAGTACACTATCATAAGCATGAGTTTTTATAATGAATAATAACAAAAATTATTTTTATATTGCTGTAGACTTTCACCTTGCTTGATAATATGATTTTGGTTTTTCAAGACTAATTTGGTTTTGGTATTTTTATTTTCTCAGACTGGTTTTTAGTGAACCTTGTTTTGTTTTGTGTGTATTGGCATCAAACTTGCTACATAGCCAAGGACAGCCTTGAATTCCACACCCAGCTCTTTTTCCTTCCTTCCTTTTTGTTTTTTATTAAAAAAAAAAAAAAAACTTTTTTAGATGGGAATCTCACTATGTTACCTAGGCTGACCTCCAGCCTCCGGGCTTAAGCAAGGTAGGGCCATAGAATAGGGATGCTGCCTGCCTCTTCCTTCCTAGTAGTTGGAACTGTAGGCGCAGACAACCTTGCCTAACTAACTTGATGATTAACATTTAGAGTATATGCAAATCAGTCTGTGGAATTTACCTACCCAGTCCTCCTGTGGGACAGATAGAACCCTTAAAATTCTTTGCCTTTCAGCTTGCCAGTGCAATGGCCACAGCAAATGTGTCAACCAGAGTATCTGTGAGAAGTGTGAGAACCTGACCACCGGCAAGCACTGCGAGACCTGCATATCTGGCTTCTATGGTGATCCGACTAATGGAGGCAAATGTCAGCGTAAGTCACACTGATCAGCTTTGTTAGTGGTCACAATCAAGTGGAATAGTACAGTACTTGCATTTGACTTAAATGTCTTAAAGGGAAAAGCTGCTTGGTTTGGGATTCTGTCTTTCTTATTAGATAACAGTGTTAAGAGTTCAACTGATCTGGAAGAGGAAAGAGCTGAACTTGCAGGTTTGGGGTCAGCTGGTTAAAGCAACAAACCAGCAGTGAAGGAGTTAAACCCTTATGTACACTGAGCAGAAGTAAAAACAAGAAGCTAACATCAGGAAAGGCATCAGCTGCCTCTGTTCCATCTTTCCTCCCATGGAAGCACATTAGCTCAGGGGAAGCAGGGCATCGCTGGGTGCGTGGTCATCTTCTCACTGTTGGGGAGCCAGGTCAGCAGCCTTGTGAGGGGAGAGAGAGGAAAGCTGGGAATGAGAAGTCAGAATGAAGACAGTCTCTTCAGTTTCTCTCTTCCATAACAAGGTACCGCAGAGACATCCAAATAAGTCTTCTGCTGGAAACCTCAGAGAGAGACATAGGAGTAATGTATATTTGAAAACCTGTGGCATCCAAGGGAACCCCCTTCTGAACTAACGTCTGTCAGAGACTGCAACACCTGGCTCTGCGAGTCTGTGGTGGGAGGGCCACTGACCTCCTGAGGACCCCCGATAAAGTCTTTGCAGTGGCCTGCGTTTGGTCTTGTTTGGTTGGTTTTAGACAGGATCTAGGGAATTGAAGATGAACTTGAACTTCTTATCCTCCTGCCTGTACCTCCCAAATGCCCAGCTTCACATGGGCTCTCCTTAGAACTTCTCAGATAGTTTAAGATTTGAATAGTTCCACATTTTCATATTCAAGTCTGAAGTCTGAAAGCCTTAGGCTGCTTTATTGTTTGAACATAAGTTTATGTCTTTTTAATCAGTAAGTCACACTTATGAACTCATTTTTTTATTTGTTCCAGTTTACAATCGAAAAATATTGTGAATCCTATAGTTTAAAGACCCCTTAAGCTTAAATTAAGAAAGGAGTTCTCAGGCCAAGAAAAAACTCAATAGAGCAGGTCATCTCCACAGGGCAAGGACCCAGCACATGACATACTACAAATGCTCTCAAATATTTATTGAACAAAAAACCATAGTGCTGGAAGAGTCTGTCACAGAGATGGAAATAGCGAGTACTTCAGGTGGCAGCAGAAAATAGCTTTGTCTTTCCTCCTGCCTTGAATGGTGATTCCTTTAATGCCATCTTTGTATTATTAGAAATAAATCATTAGCTGAAAAATAATGAATCTTACTCAGTGCTTTTTCTTGCATCAGTCTGTCTTTCCTATAAACCCATTTCAGGCAAAATTATTTGTCTTAAAGTCTGTGGTAATAAACTGTCAAACCAGTTGTGACCTGTGTTCCATTCCTTTTCTTCAGCATGCAAGTGCAACGGTCATGCATCGCTGTGCAACACCAACACTGGCAAGTGCTTCTGCACCACCAAGGGTGTCAAGGGGGATGAGTGCCAGCTGTGAGTACCACACTCTTTGTATCACCGGTGAGGGCCAGGGGATGAAGCTGCATGAAGCCTGAGAGCACCTGCTATTGTTGCCCTGGTTTCCCGGGGTCTTTGAGTAGATTAATTTGGACATTTGCCTTTTTGCTTCAGATAGGTTGCCTTGGTTACTTTGTATTGCTCTAATAAAACACCATGACCAAGGTAACTTATAAAAGAAAGCATTTAATTTGGCTTATGGCTTCAGAGAGTTAGAATCTCTCTAAATTGAGTTCCAGGCCAGCTAGGGCTATGTATGAGATCCTGTCTAAACAAACAAATAAATGAATAAATAAATATAAAAAATTTAAAAAGGAAATAAAGGAATACAATTGGTTTACATAGGAAGAACAGGGTAGAAATGAGAAACAAATGTTTAAAAATATTTTAGCTGCACTTTGCGAAGAATACATAATCCACACAAAAGTGAAAATGTGGTTTTCCTTATAAGAAGAATCTAGCATTATTACTCATGGACTTGCTTTTAGACTATTGCTGGTGTAAACTGCTGAGTAGTTAGCAGAAAAACTGATGCAAATATATTAGTCCTTCTGACCTAAATAATGGTATAGTTTATGTAAAAGGATCCGCTTGGTTTAAAAATGAATGTAGATTCTGTGCTTTAAATATCAACAGAAAATATTTTCTTTTTTTTTTCTCTAGATGTGAGGTAGAAAACCGATACCAGGGAAACCCTCTCAAAGGAACATGTTATTGTAAGTTTTTATAATTCTTGTTTCTAGAAACATAGTAATTGAGCAAAACTACATTGTTTTCTTTTACATGGTTTAAGAATGAAATGCTTGATGAAGGTTAATATCCAGTGAGAAGTCAAGAACAATGGCACTGGGTTTTGATCCTACTGCACGTACTGGCTTTGTGGGAGCCTAGGCTGTTTGGATGCTCACCTTACTAGACCTGGAAGGAGGTGGGAGGTCCTTGGACTTCCCACAGTGCAGGGAACCTTGTCTGCTCTTGTGGCTGATGAGAAAGGGGGAGTTGATTGGGGGAGGGGGAGGGATATGGGAGGCAGCAGTGGGGAAGAGACAGAAATCTTTAATAAATAAATAAGAAAAAAAAGAATGAAATGCTTGAGGGCTATAGCAAATACTCATAGACATGTGCCTGACTTGGTGAGTACTATTTTAATTGTGGGCATAGTTCTGTTAGTCTGTCCATAGCAGTTAACAGGGATATGCTTTGCTGGCTTTCCTTGATTCCTCAAAAGCTCACCCCATTTGCCATTGCCTGGTGTAGTCTATCACAGCGCAATTCAAGATGGAATATGACAGAAGAGTTTGTGAGATACAGGTGAAGTTTTAGCATCTCTGTGGAGCTGAATTGTGTTCACCACATATTTAGGAACAAATAAAGCAAAACACCAAATTCTTAACTTGGAGTGAAAAGTGAGTCGGGTAAGGTAGCCAGGATTATTATAAAGATATTTTCTGAATGTATGAAAATCTATATAGTAGGTTCCAGATTATAGAACAAGAGATAAAGGAATTAATGTTTGACATCTGCAGTCGTAAATACAAGCTGTAGAAGAAAGCACGTGTCTGTGTTAGGTACGAAAAGTGCTCTTCTGTAGCCTTAGGGCAGCTTTCAAGTTGTGTTCTCCTACCTCAGCTTCCCAAGTAGCTGGGACCACTGGTCCTACAGAATTCTTAGTTATGTTTCTAAAACTGATTCATCAAAGAAAATGTTAATGTGTACTTTTTCAAAATTTAAAAATTACATTTTGAAAATTGGGTGTGCAAATGTAGCTCAGTAGTAGAGTGCTTACCTAGCAAGGTCCTGGTTTCAGTCCCCAGCACCACAAAACAAAAAACATTTTTTAAAAATTAAAAACAAGCTGAGTGTAGGGCCACATGCTCGTAATCTCAGCACTTGAGAGAACATGAGATTGAGGCCTGTCTGGGCTACATAGTATAAACCTTCTCAAATAATACTTGCATTATTTTCTTTAAAACCCTTTTTGTTGTTATTTTATGTGTATGCATGTTATTACAACATGTATGTCTGTGTAACATGTATATGTCTGGTGCCGTTGGAGGTTAGAAGAGGGTATCTGGCTCCCTGGATTTGAAGTTACCAACAGAACTTCGATTTGAGTACTGGTAATAAAACCTGAGTCCTCTGGAAGAGCAGCCAGTCCTCTTAACCACTGAGCTGTCTCTGCTGCCCTCAGCCCCTCTTTTTAAATTTAAGACAAAGGCCTCAGTGTGTAGCCTCAGCTGGCCTAGAACTCCGTTTGTAGAATGGTTGACCTTGAACTCACAAAACATCTGCCTGTCTCTGCCCCTATAATTGAATATTGGGATTAAAGTAGTACATCACCACACCTGCCCCTATAATTTCTACATTTGATAAAAATCTGATGACTAGGATATAGAGAGAACTTTTAGAACTGAATAAGAAATAGTTACAATTAAAAGCAAAAGACAAAAAAAAAACAAAAACTCTAGCACTGAAGAAAAAACAAATTTTAGAAAACAGGCAAAGATTCACTAAAGAAAATGTGATTGACGAATAATTAAAAATCAACAAATACTTCAGAAAATACTAAGCATTATTATGTTGCCATAGGTAGGTTATATATTTAGAACCACACAATGAGATACAGACCTGAAATGACTGTAATCAGTCATTTCACACTGGGCTGGGGAGGTAGCTCGGTTGAAGTTCTTGCTGTGCAAGCTTGAGAACCTGAGTTTATACCCAGGACCCTTACAAAAAGCCAAGTATGGTGGCAAGTGCTTTGAATTCCAACACTAGAGAGTGGTGCTCACTGCTTGGTAGTCTACCTGTGTCAAAAGAACAAGGTGGATGGCACCTGAGGAATGACACCCCAGAACGTCTTTGACCAGCAAACTTGCGTACACAAAAAAGTGGATTCTCTGGTTTAATAGAAGACAACTATAATCTGTTTTTGCATTCAATCTGTTGTAATAAACCTTCTTTAGTTAACCATGTTGAAAAAGAAAACTGACCTCATCAAACTGGAAAAGGATAGTGTTTTAATCTCCAATTTAGATAGTTATTGATAGTATTCTTAATATCATAATGACTAAAGAAACTGGTCACTTATTAAAGATTAAAATCTGGAAACAGAAGACAAATTGAAAATGGTATAGTCACTTTGAAAAACCATTTGATACGTTATTTAAAAAATTAAAAGTGGATTTACCGGCTGGAGCTGCTGCTCAATTAGTTCTAGGTCCAGCTCCCAGCACCACATAAGCAGGCCCAGAACTGGGGTGAGAGTGGCACAAAGACCAGAGATTTGAGACCAAGCCCAAGTGACTTACAGATGCAATCATCTAATTCTGTAAAAAAATTATTTCTTCATGTTTTCCTCTAGTTTTTGTCACTCCCAATTTCAATTAGAATTTTACAATATTGCTAAAGTATTAAAAAGAAGCCAACCTTGGGCTAGAGTAGTAGTAGTATGATAATAATATAAAATAAAACCTGTGATTTCCTTGTCCCATGCTTTCCAGTTCCTAGTAGTCACCCATTCTGTTTTCTGTTTCTGTGAATAGCCTGGGTGTGACATCTGCATGGAGCCATAGTGTTCATCTTTCGAGCCTGTGACACTCATCCATGATGTAGCACACTTCAGACTCACCTTTCTTTGGGGCTGGATGCAGCTGAGCACACAGTGCTACCCTAGCGTGCTCAAAGATTCACTTATTTTGGGGGCTTGTTTTTGTTTTTCAGTAGTTACCAGAATAATGGATATGAAAAAGTAGGTCATTATAGTTTTGATTTTCTTTTATTTCACTAATACTTAGTGTGGCTGGTTATCTTTTTATATTCTCATTGGCCATTATTACGTCTTATTTAGGAGAAAAATAAACCTCTTCAAGAGTCTCACTATGTAGCCTTGGCTGACTTATAACTTCTTGTGTAGACCAGGCTCGACCTAATTTCCCAGCTCTCTATGTCCCTCACCCCTGTTACTGAGATTAAAGGCATATGTCACCACACCTGACAATCCTGCCCTTTTCTAAGACAGGTCTTTATTGTTTTGTACAACAGGCTTTAAAATTGTGTAGTCTGTGGTAGTGAACATGCTTTGAAGCTGTAGCACACTGGTATATATGACTGTTTTATTCCTTTCCATATTACTAAAGTTATAGTCTTTGTCCCCGACTTTGAATCCACCCTTTTCCCACAAAGACCTGGTTTCTGTTATGTCATTCGTTTATACCTTTGTGTCCTTAAGTAAAGCATAGCATGTATAGATATTTAGTTAATATTCATAGATGAATTAATTTTGAGCCAAAGCCTCAATCAGGGTCTTAGTAAGTAAGGTTTGCTGGGTAATTCAAAAGATACTGCAGAGATTTGGTTTCACAGGTTTGAAAAAAAACCTGTGTGAACTGCCCATAATGGCACACAGCTGTACTTGTGTACAGGATCAGGAATTCAAGGCCAGGTTAGGCAACATGAGACCCAATCTCAAAATCCTGGGGATAGTTAGTATCCTTTCATAGCTGCTGATTTTGTGAGTAACACAAGCTGTGCCTTCAGAGACCTGTTTTATTTTGTATCAGTTCTTATTTTTTAATTCTTATTATATATGTGTGGTATATATGATTTGCCTGTATCATTTTTAAGTATGTATTCTTTCTTCCCATAGATACCCTTCTCATTGACTATCAGTTCACTTTTAGTCTGTCCCAGGAAGACGATCGCTATTATACAGCCATCAATTTTGTGGCTACTCCTGATGAAGTAAGAATTTCTTTCAAGTTGTCTTATTTTGTGTTGAATTTTGTATGGGTCTTTTACCTTGGTCATCCTGGACAGAAGTACTGCATAGTAGCAGAATAGTATCAGGGTGGGAATATACATGGTAATCTTTTACATATTTTTTTCATTTACTTGACAGTGTTATACTACCAATAAGTCACCTTCCCCCTTGCATGTGTGCAGTGTGTGTGTGTGTCCCTCTCAATTTAATTAGTTTATTGCAGATTGCAAGAGCATGGGTGCGAGGTTATTTACTGGTACGTGGGCAGCCTGCCAGTGATTACAGCCCTGCAGAAAATGACTCCCTCTTCTCAGGTAGCCTTTAACTGGCAGTAGTTCCTCAGGGAACAAGGTAATGTCTAGACTCCACATTTTATCTTCTTCCTACTCCAAAGGTGAACATCACTGAGTTTTTAAAGTAGTAGTAGAATAATGTTCATGATGGTGTATTAAGAAGACAAATTATTAAAAAAAAATTTAAAAAAAGAAAAAGAAGAAGACAAATTATTGAGTGAACAGTTTTTTTAAATTTATTTACTATGTAATGAATGCTACACCGACTTGTATATCTGTACATCATGTGTACAGTGCCTGTGAAGGCCAAAAGTAGGGGTTGGATCCCCTGGAACTGGAGTTACAGACCATATGTGTGCTAGGAACCAACCCAGGGTCCTCTGCAAGAGTAGTAAGTGCTCTTAACTGCTAGGCTGTTGCTCTAGTTCCTAAGGGTGAACAGCTCTTTAAGTAAATGTAAGCAATCTTAAATTACTCTATGGCAAAGTTTTTCAGATGTGCCTAAATTTTTAAAAATTATTTTGTTTTATTTTTATGGGTGTTTTGCCCACATGTATGTTTTCCTGGTGCCTGGAGAGGCAAAAAGAGGGCATTGGATCCCCTGCAACTGGAGTTGTCGTGGGTATCACAGCACGGGTGTGTGGATTCATGCTGGTCGATGAAATGAAGACTCAGAGACACCTTGAGAATAAATTTTGCCTTTCAGCTGCAGGGGGCTCAGCTCTGTGGACTAAAGCCATTTCCCTGGCTCTTTGGCATTTTTATTTTTCCCTATGTTTACACGTTAGCTAGTAGATTTCCATATCTCAAAACATTGAATGAAGCTTCCAAAGAGGTACCACGGTTTCCTGGGTTCCCTCTAAACCAAGTTTTGCATTGTGTCCATGGGAAACTCTTAGACAAGATTCACATAGGTATCTGTAATGCAAAGGATGGATTCAGGCTGGGTGCTAATTCTGAAGCTAGACCAGGTATGGCCCAGTGGGGTTTCATGGCTAGTGGAGTTGCTTGCTACCTCGCTGGCGCCAGGGTTCTGGGAATTGAACCCTGGCTCTCTGTTACAGTAGCAAGTGCTCGTCAGTCTTTCAGGGTGTACTTAATAGTATTCATTTTATTTTTTAAAGTAAACATATGGTAACTATACCTGTAGTCTCAGTACTTGGGAGATGGGGGAAGGAAAATCAGCAACTCAAGGCCAGCCTCGGCTACATAGTGAGTAAAGATCAGCCTGAGCTATACTCTGTCAAAACAAATAAGCATTGTAGAATTTTATAATGCTTGTTAACAAGATGGTTGGTGTGTTTTATGAAAGATTTCTTACTAGGTTTATCTAAATACATGTATTGTATCTTTTACAAAATGACAAGGATTTTAGTCCATATCATGTGAAGAAGTAGCTGTTAACTGTGTGCTGTCAGCAGATACTTGTTAAATAAATAATTAAACACACATCTCCCCTTGCAAAAGAAGATAAAATTTTCTTGAATGCAATCCCTGCGCTGTGAGAGAAACCTCTCATTTAGAAATCACAATTTTGAAAATGGCATTGCAAATGTTTCCATTGTGGTTTTCTGGTATAACTATCAAATGGTGCTTTTTATAAAAAAGAAAAATCGTAATTTTCTAACCTGTTTTAAATATCTTTTTAAAAATGAGCATTTCTAGCATGGTTGGATTAAGTTATAAAACATAAGAATGCAGCGTCTAAGGCTGAAGAGATGGCTTAGTGGTTAAGAGCACTTCCTGCAGAAGACCAGGTTCCATTCTCAACACCCTCATGACAGCTCACAACTGTCTATACCTAGAGTTCCAGGGCATCTGATTCCCTTTTCTGACTTTCTCCAACACGAGGCATGCACATGGTACACAGACATATATGCAGGCAAAACCACCAATACATATAAAATAACATTTTTTCCAAAAAGAATATAGCATCTGATTATTTTGTCCTTTCTTAATTACTTTTCTATTTGTATGACAAAACACCATGTCTAAGGAAGCTTATAAAGAAAGCATTTAATTTGAGGCTCACAGTTCCAGTGGGTTAGATTCTGTGAGCATCAAAGCAGGGAGTAGTATGGCAGTAGGCAGGCAGGCAGGCATGGTACTGAGCAGTAGCTGAGAGCTTACATCTTATCCTCAAGTAGAAGACAGAGCAAGAAAGAACTAACTGGGAATGGCATAGGCTTTTCAAACCTCAAAGCCCACCTCTAATGACTCACTTCCAACAAGGCCACACCACCTAACCCTTCCCAAACATTTCTACCAACTGGGGACCAAGCGTTCAAACACATGAGTCTGTGCAGGCCATTCACACTCAAATCACTGTAGGCCCCAAAAAAGATTTGTTAGTGAAATTTCAGTGAAAACTAAAAACATCATTAGAATTTACCAACAGTGACTTCTGTCCAGCTCCACAAAAACTTCAGTTATTAAAACCAAGAATCAAAGTGAAACTGGCACTTTGAACTGCTGTGAACTGTAAACTGGCACTTTGAACTGCTGTAAATGGAAAGCAACATTTTCAAAGCTAAGAAACCATACTCAGACATATTTTTCTTATAGTAATTTTGGTGAGTGAAATATTTTTTAATTCAAGGATGAATATAAATTATGTTTTAAATTTAGTACATTTGAGCTGTTGTAAGAGTTTTAGAAACCAATTCCTATTTGAGAGACAGTTTATAATATATGGATTAATAATGTGGATTTCAGTTATAATAAATAGTAGAAATTGGACCTGTAGGTCAGATTTCTTCCTGATAATTAGGAACCTTGGGCATTTGGGAACAGCTACTCAGAAATGCTGAACGTAAGTTTCTCTGACAGATGGCACAAGGTGAGGGTCCTTTTTTTCATGGGGCTGACATCTCATAAAGTGCTGGATTTCACACTTCTATGGGAGCCAAATGAAATTTTATCTTCATCTTCTTACTTGTGTTGAGAAAAACTGACAAGAAATGTTGCCACCTCTTTGAGCACGAGCTCCTCCTGAGATGTAAAATAGTCTGTGATTAGGTGGTTGAGAGCACTGTGACCTGCTTGTTGCTGTGTCTTAAAATCTGAAAAGGGTTAACAGTTTCCTAATCGTGTGCATTTCTCATCAGCAAAACAGGGACTTGGACATGTTTATCAACGCTTCCAAAAACTTCAACCTCAACATCACCTGGGCCACCAGCTTCTCAGGTAAAAGATACACCTGGAGGAATGATGGGTTAGCAAATGTAGTATAGGAGTTGGAAAAGTGGCCTCTGGAGCTAAATGAATGAGCTCATAGTCCACCTTTGCTACTTGGTAGCCATGACACCTTGAACGAGCAAATAAGATTCCTGTCTAACCTTAGGATTACTCAGAATGAATAATCTCAGTCTTTGCCTCCAACATCATAGGTGTGGGTTGGTGGGCAGTCACTCTCTGCTTTGCTGCCACCTCTTATGCCCTTTCTGTGCCACCTTCTAGCGCTATGATAATCTCTGTTCTTCATAGGTGAACAATTAAAATGACTCAAAGTTTAAAGAAATGAAAACTCTTTCAATGAAAAGGGATTTTAATATGTATAGATAACCATACTTTGGGAATTAAACTAAGTCTTAAAAGTACAGCTTTTCCTTTCTTATTTATCTTATGGTGATTCATTACAATTCTGATGTCCCTAGTATAGCAGTTAATATAGAAACTCCATAACTTGATAACTCTGTAGATAGACCTTGGTTAGAATTTACCGGCACTGTGGTGTTGAACAAGTTATCAAATTTTCCTTTTCTTTTTAAATTGGTTTTTAAGTTTGTTTTATTTAATTCTATGTTTGCCATTGCCTGTGTGTATGTAAATATACCATGTATGTGCAGTGCTCGAGAAGGCCAGAAGAGGGCATCAGGTGCCCTCCCTCCTCCCAACTGGAGTTACAGTCAATTTTGAGCCACCACGTCTGTCCTGATGATTGAACTCAGGTCCTCTGAGAGAACAACCAGTACTCTTAACTGTTGAGCCATCTCTCGAGCCCCGTTACCTCCATTTTCTGATCATTTCCTTCTTATGAAATGATGTGGTAAAAATACCTTGTTATGTGCTAGTATATCCAACCTTCTTATGTTGCAACATGATAGCTACAAATGTCTTGGGCATATTCACAGCTGTGCCTGAAATATAGTGTTACAAGGAATAAGTGAAAAAAAGGAAGTACTTTTTGTAGTGCTTGAAATTTAATCATTCTCAAAGAAATTATTTATTTATTTAGAATCTTGGCCAATGAAGTATATAAACTTTGAGGCCATGTAGAAACAATGTTACACTAGTTAGGGTCCTGAATGCAGTGTTGGCTGGTAACAGAAAGAAGGACTGAGTGACTACTTGAGGACATTCCTGCTAGTGATGGATGAATAAATGTCCCTGGTACAGAGGCCTGAAGCACTGTCACATGTCACAGTGTGAAGAAGAAATACAAGGGACATAAAGTGTTAAGTGCAGAGTGAATGTCAGTGCTTATTTTATGTGTATAAATGTTTTGCTTACATGCATGTCTGTGCATCACGGTGTCTGGTGCCTATGGAGCTCAGAAGAGGGTGTTGGGTGCCCTAGAACTGAAATAACAGGTGACTGTGAGCTGCTGTGTGGGTGCTGGGATTCTAATATGGAAGAACTGTTGATGCTCTTAACTCTTAGGCCATCTCTCCAGTTCCCACCAATGCCTCTTATAGCAAGGACTCTGGTGATAATTTCATAGCCACATGTGCCATTTTCAGTGTGGACAGTTTGGATACAAGTTTATGTGTCAGTTTTCTTAGGTTCAATCCCAGATCCATTCCCTGTGGCTATCAGCCCTGAGGCTAGTTAATGATTTCTTAGAATTTCAGATTTTCTACTCTATGGATAAGGGATAGAATGTGTTGTGTGGAATACAGACTGAGTTCAAAAGGCTATTCCTTTGCCATGGTAAGTGGTCAGTAAACCATTACCCTCATTACTAATGAGGGAATACTCTGTCTACTGCCCTGCCTCACCCCTTCCAAAAAAGAGTCTTTATTTTCATTCTTTGCTTCCTTTTAGCTGGAACCCAGACTGGAGAAGAGATGCCCGTTGTTTCAAAAACCAACATCAAGGAATACAAAGATAGCTTCTCTAATGAGAAATTTGATTTTCGCAACCATCCAAACATTACTTTCTTTGTTTATGTCAGTAATTTCACCTGGCCCATCAAAATTCAGGTAAGAAATGCTTTTGAACTTCACTGTATGGATTTAGTGAAGACTAAATTCACTCTTTTGGAGTCAGTGGCAACTGAATGGTACCATGATGCCTTGCCTTTGAGGATTCTTGGCGTAAGACTGAGTAGCATGTGGATGTTGTTCTAGGGGTTAGAGAGATGCTCAGTGAGTGCAAGGCTTGCTGCACAGGCATGGGGACCTGGATTTGCATCCTTGGCACTCACGTAAAAAGTGGGACATGCATGCCAGGCGGTGGTGACACACACCTTTAATCCCAGCCCTTGGTAGGTAGAGGCAGGAGGATCTCTGTGAATTTGAGGCCAGCCTGGTCTACAAGAGCTAGTTCCAGGACAGACCCCAAAGCTACAGAGAAACCCTATCTCAGGGAAAAAAGAAAAAGAAAAGTGTGCCTGTCACCCCAGAACTGGGAAGCAGGAGACAGGAAGATCTGTATGGCTTGCTGGCTAGACAGTCCAAGCTGAGTCTGTGAGCTCTAGATTCAGTGAGAGACCTTGTCTCAAAAAAATAAGGTAGAGAGTGATTGAGGAAGGCACACCCAGTGATCTCTTGCCTCTGTATGCATGTGCACATGTATTTTGCATATCTGCTCACACATCAGCCCACAGTATAGCTTTTTTCCTTCCCACACCTGTCACATACCACCCACTTGAGTCACTACTTTGTGTTTCTCCTTTCCTTTATTTTCTGATCATTCATTTGGAGAACTAACTTCATTAAACACTAGGGTAGCCTACAATATGGCCTTGGTTGTCTTCTTGCTTCATTCCACAGAGGTTCCTGGGTGACTTAATCATACTGGTGTTTGGTGGTGCTTCTTAGTGCTGCCTCCAGCCTGGCTCCCATGGAGATGTCACGCCAGTATTCTTTGTTGCTGCCTTGACATCTCTCCCTGGATATTCACAAACTTCCTGTGTTAAGTGAATATAGTCATTCATATTAGCTTAGCCCCAACATCCTGCAGCTTCCCTCCTCAGTGAGTATGAGGACTGTTCTCTCTGTTGTACAAGCCAGGCCTGTTGTATTCCTGGTATAAATTCAACTTGGGGATGATGTACTATTTCCTTAGTTTATACATAATTAGATTAAGTTTGCTAGTATCTGCTTGATTTGCATCTAAGAATGTCCAATAATTTTCCTTCCCTGTCCTTGTGTTGGTTTTGATGTCAAGGCTAAACTAAATTAATTTTTTACATTTTTATTACATTTTAGTGTGTGTGTGTGTGTGTGTGTGTGTGTGTGTGTGTGAGAGAGAGAGAGAGAGAGAGAGAGAGAGAGAGAGAGAGAGAGAGTGAGTCATAGGCAAACTTTAAGGACTCAGTTCTCTCTTTCCACCACAAGGTCATAGGGGATCAAAGTTAGGCTTTGTAGCAAAATCAGGCTTAGCAGCAAGTACCTTAACTGACCTGAACTAACTTTTAGTAAGAAGAATTTGAGGAGGTTTTTTCCATCTATGTTATGGTTGTGCTGCATTATTGTATTATTGAGACAAAGTCTCACTATGTAGCCCTATCTGACCTGGAACATACTATGTAGGCCAGGCTGACCTCAACTCACAGAAATCTACCTGCTTCTGCTGGTGTTAAAGGCTTGTACATCCACTTCCAGCCCCTTTCATCTTTTGAAGAGGTTAGAATCATATGAATATCTATACTTGCTAAGTCATTTGATTCTAATGTTTTATTTGTGGGGACTTTTTTTAATCTACTGAATTAACTTTTTAAGATAGTTTCTATTTTTTTCTTTTAAATGAGTCATTTTGGTATTTTTTCCTAGATAGTAGTTTACTTGTCTTAAATGTATTGATAAAAACTTGTCCACTCTTTCTTTATACCTAATTATTGCAGCATGTGTTCTTGTATAAACCATTTTGTAAACCAGTGTCCACAGCAACATCATTCCCAATAGTTCAAAGGTACAAATAAGTGCCAGTAAGCAAATGAGCAGATAAATAAAATGCGGCATATATGTATAGTAAAATGTGATGTATTATTTAAAAGAAATGAAGGAACTAGGAGTGAAGTTGATATGTGGCTGAGATTTTGACACATGCTCTGACATGGGCTGGGGGAGGGCTCGGCAATAAGAAAATGCTTTGCTTGCAACCTTGATGACCCAAGTTAAGTTCCCAGAACCTCTGAAAACAGGATATGAGTGCAGTGGTAGTGTCTTTGACTCCAGCACTCTGCAGCAAGATGAGATGCAGAGACAGGAGGGCTGGCTGGAGGTTCGTAGGGGCAATTAGCCTTAGGACCCAGTATGGCCACAAAACAGCAGAAAGAGAAAGCTGCCTCCCGGAAGCATTGTTGGTGGGATAATAATAAAGTCACAAAAGGACAAATACTATTATTATCCCACTTACATGAAATATCTAGAATATGTAGGTTCATAGAGTCAGAAAATAAAGATTAATAGTGACTCGGGGAGCAGAACATAGAGTTAACTGCCTCCAGATTATTAGAAAGGTTTGTGTGATGGGAAAGGTTTGAAAATGTAAATATTTGTATTATATGCATTGTCAATATAATTATTTTTGCTGAACTGTGTGCTTTAGAGGTAGTTTAAATGGAAGCTAGAGAGATGGCTCGGCAATTAAAAGCACTTGTTGCTCTTATAAAAGGCTTGGGTTTAGTTCCTGGTGCTGACATGGGAGCTCAGAACCATCTGTAACTCCAATTCCAGGGGATCCAGCAACTTCTTCCAACCTTTGCACATGGTGTTCATACCTAAATGCAGACAAAACACTCCTACATACAAAATAAAATAAATATTTAAAGATCTTTTTAGTGATTAGAGGGGAACCAAGCACAGCGACTCTCGCCTGTAGTCCTGCCTCCTTGGGAGGCTGAGGCATAAGAGTTCAAGACTTCTCTGGAAACACAGGAAGATAACCCAAAAAGAGCAAGAAAGGTTAAAATGGTAAATTTTATATTATATGTATCTTTTTTTATTTTAAAACAATCTTTTCTCATTTTACCTACCAATTCCAGTTCCCACCCCCCCTTCCTCCTGCTCCCCACTCCACCTTCCCCTCACCCCACCCCATTCACTCCTCAGAGAGGATAAGGCTTCCTATGGGGAGTCAACAAAGTCTGACATATTGAGGCAAGACCAAGGCCCTCTGCCCTATAGGAAGACTGAAAAAGGCAAAGAGAATGGGCTCCAAAAAGCCAGTTCAAGCAGTAAGGATAAATTCTGGTCCCACTGCTAGTGGCCCCACAGGCTTCCCCAGCTACACATCTGTCACTCACATTCAAAGGGCCTAGTTTGGTCCTATTCAAGTTTCCCTGCTATCAGTCCAGAGTTGGTAAGCTTCTGCTAGCTCAGGTCAGCTGTTTCAGTGGGTGTCCCCATCGTGGTCTTGACCCCTTTGCTCATATTATTGCTCCTCCCTCTCTTTGACTGGACTCTGGAAGCTCAGCCCAGTGCTTAGCTGTGGATCTCTGCATCTGCTTCCATCAGTTGCTGAATGAAGGTTCTATGGTCACAATTAAGGTAGTCATCAATCTGATTACAGGGGAAGGCCAGCTCAGGAACCCTCTCCAATATTGCTTAAGGTCTTAGCTGGGGTCATCCTTGTGGATCCCTGATAATTTCCCTAGTGCTAGGTTTCTTGCAAGCCCCATAATGGCTCCCTCAATCAAGATTTCTCTTTCCTTGCTCTCCTCCTCTGTCCTTCCTCCATCTTGACAATCCTGTTCTCTTATATCCTCTTACCTCCTCCCCTTCCCCGCTCTTCCTCTGCTTCCAACCCCCCTCTCCATGCTCCCAATTTTCTCAGAAGATCTTGTCTATTTCCCCGTCCCAGGGATCCATGTATGTCTCTCTTAGGGTTCTCCTTGTTACCTAGCTTCTCTGAGGTTGTGGACTATTGGCTGACAGGTTATCCTTTGCTTTATGTCTAATATCTACTTATGAGTGAGTACATCAAGTTTGTCTTTCTGGGTCCTGGTCACCTCACTCAGGATGATTTTTTTCTAGTTCCATCCATTTGCCTGCAAATTTCAAGATGTCATTGTTTTTTTTCTTTTAACCACTGAATAGTACTCCATTGTGTAAGTGTACCACATTTTCTTTATCCATTCTTCAGTTGAGAGGCATCGAGGTTGTTTCTAGGTTCTAACTATTAAAAATAATACTGCTATGAACACTATTAGAAAATAGTCAAATGACTCAAAGAGACATTTCACCAAAGATAATTTGCATATATCAGGTAACACATGAAAAGATGTTTAGAGCTAATAATCACTGGAAAAGAGATGAAACCCCAGGACTTTGGTGTTGCTGCTGGCTATATAAGATGATTTAGCTGCTTTGGGAAATAGTTTTGACACTTTCTTACAAAACTAAATCTGTACTGGTTATACCACTCAGCAATTATATTCCTCAACAAAAGGAATGAAAACCAAGGGTTACATAAATATCTGATATACAAATGTTTTTACCATTTTATAGCAATATATATATAGCAACTTTATTTGTAATAACCAAAAACTAGAGGAAACCCAAATATTCCATAATAAATAATTCCTTAATAATAATAATAATATAAATAATAGTAATTCCTTAATAAATAAATAAATAAACTATGGTACCTGTACTCTGTAGAATAATTGGCAGTGGTGAAAAGAAATGAGCTGCAGAACATTATGATTGCACACCTACAATCCTAGCATTCAGAACATTGTGATTACATGCCTACAGTCCTAGCATTTAGGAAATTGTGATTGCACACCTACAGTCCTGGCATTCAGGACATTGT
>NW_004949101.1:16733135-16737717 GCF_000317375.1 Microtus ochrogaster | reverse complement strand
GCCTACAGTCCTAGCATTCAGAACATTGTGATTACACGCCTACAGTCCTAGCATTTAGGAAATTGTGATTGCACACCTACAGTCCTAGTGTTCAGGACATTGTGATTGCACACCTACAGTCCTAGCGTTCAGGACATTGTGATTGTGCACCTACAGTCCTGGTATTCAGGACATTGTGATTGCGCACCTACAGTCCTGGTATTCAGGACATTGTGATTGCACTCCTACAGTCCTGGCATTCAGGACATTGTGATTGCGCACATACAGTCCTAGCGTTCAGGAAATAAGGCAAAAAGATTGCCATTTATGGTAGTTGGGGCCATGTTGTGTTGGGGCCATGTATTGTGTTCAAGTCTTGGATCCAGCCTCCTGAGCTACAGAAGCCCTTGTCTTAAAACATTGGAAAAAATAAATCAGACAGACACAGAGAGGGGGAAATGGGAAGGGAAAGGGAAGCGCTGTTGATCATGCAACTGGTAAATTTTGTGAAAATTTTGTTATTTAAGAAATTTTAGAAGTTTAGAAGTTCAATTTATATAA
The DNA here is from genome assembly GCF_000317375.1 of Microtus ochrogaster. Taxonomy (NCBI): domain Eukaryota; kingdom Metazoa; phylum Chordata; class Mammalia; order Rodentia; family Cricetidae; genus Microtus; species Microtus ochrogaster. The sequence continues at coordinate 16,737,177 of NW_004949101.1, read as the reverse complement.
AACATTTGAAAATGTTATAGCATTATATATGATAATATACACACATAAAATGAATACACATACCAAAGCTTCAAGTTTCCCTTACAATTTCTGACTCTGTTTTAGAAGTGTCTATGCTCACCCATAGAGGAAAAGTGAAATACACGGTGTGTGCCTCTCAGGAGTGGGAGTTATGTAGGCATTCTGCCACCGATTATTTAGGGTGAGATAAGCAGGGCTTTAGATGACTTCCAAGATCCCAGGAAGGTTGGGCCTAGGCTCCAGTCAGCACAATTAACCTCCCTCTCCCTCCCTACCCTTTTCAGTTGGGTGTCATAGACGTTTATTAGAATTTTTAAGGCTTTATTTTATTTGGAATTATGGGTATGTGTGTAGGTATGTACATATGTGCGTGGGTGCTTGAGGAGGCCAGAAGTGTTGAATTTTCTGGAACCAGAGTTAACAGGCATTTCTGAGCCACAGGATGTGTGTACTGGAAACAAAATGCCAGCCCTCTGTAAGAGCAGTATCTACTCTTAATGGCTGGGCCGCAACTCCACCCGCTGTCCGATTGCTCTGTGAACCACTGGACTTGGTTTGTTTAAACTCACTTAATAATTGGAGTTTAGATGGTTTTCATACTGCTCTTATTATGGGGACAGTACAGTTGAGTGCCAAGGTGTTGCTCAGAGCCAGGAAACATAGTAGTTTTCAGATGGTTAGTGAGCATTTTGACTTCTGCTGCTGCTGTCTTCCCCAGCTGGAAAGAGGCCTCCTCGAATGGGCTTTGTGTAGAGCCCATCTTGGTACTGCCAGTGCTGAGTTCTAGTCTTTTCCTCCAGTGCTGAGTTCTAGTCTTTTCCTCCAGTGCCCTCTTGCTCCACCTTCTGAAAGTTGCTGGCATGGTTTAGAGCTGGCCTTCTAGGGGGAGCTCTTGCCCACACTTACTTTAAAAAGTATTCATTTTACATTGAAGATTGAATGAGGTGTTAATTTTCCCCTGACTTTTTGATGTTCCTTATCTGGGCTGGATCAGTGACTTGGTAAAGATCCCCTGTGAGCTGCATTCAGGGGTTCTTGGAAAATAACGATGGCGTGCTCAGCATTGAATTCACCACGCTTTCCTTGAGAAGCACAGGTAAGTTCTCCTCTGAGTAGAAATAACTGCTGTGTTCAGTGTGTGCAAGGAGACCGGGCGCTCTCGGCCATTAACACACCCGCTCTCTCACTTCTGGCAATGACTGGTGGGTGGGTGGAGCCTGAGGAAGCGTTTTGGGGTGAATGTATCATGTTCTCAACAAGGGGGGCTTTTTAGAGTTTCTCTTTGAGTTTTCCTATGGCTTCTAAATAGGCACACACCTACCTACACTTAGCAGCTGTGCTAGTAATAAAAACAAAGATATTCTGAATGCAGACAGTAGAAAATATCTAAATGATGATTTCTCTGCAAGCAGAACTTTTTACCTTGAGCATCATTTTTTAAAGCACAGTAACTGAGGGAATCTTAATTCCCTACCCGGAAGTTCTTACCAACAGTGGTCCTTTCCAAGTGGTTCCTGTCAACTGCATTTCTTCCAGTGTCTCATCTCAGGGCTCCTTAGTCAGGAGCAGATCAAAATCCATAGCTGCTGAAGGAATTTGAAAGTAACTATAAAAATCTTTGTAGATGCAATTTAAAAAGTAAAAATAAACACCCAGCCTGAAAAGGTTCTGTGAGAAGGGTGATGGGCGTTTTGTGGGCAGCAACACCTATTTCCTGGCCGGTTGTGAATGAAGACTCTCCGTCAGCTCTGGCTTTCTAAAGGCTGTCTTCACTCTTCTCCCTAGAAGCAGGCACTCAGATGGCTTCTGTCATGCCCGCAGCTGTAAAGGCAAGGCCCTGGCTTGCTACTGACTTGATAACAGAGGTTGTTATTCTAACATGGAACTAACGTTAAAGCCTCCACTATACTGGGTGTTTCATGTAAGAGACCAGTGTTCACAAGGAAAGGCAGTACAGAATTGGCCTTGCAAACAGGGTACTCATTTGGATTTTAGAGTGATGTTTATAAGTGCTAAAAGAATTATGTATCCAAGAGAGGATATGTGAAAATTATTCATTCAGTATGCGTTGCTTATTAAAATATGATTCACACCATACAGCTCACCCCATTTAAAGTAAAAAAAATCATTGGTTTTTATTATATTCATAGAGTTCTATAGCTATCCGCACAATGAATTTTAGAAATTTTCATTCCCAAATGAAGCCTGTTAGTAGCCCATATCTCTGTCCCTTGTCAACTATTAAATATCATACATACCTGTCATTTATGATTGGCTTCAATATTCATGTTTAGTCTGTTTCAGTATTTTATTAAAATAGAAGACCATTCCATCGCTGTTATACCATCTTTTGTTTACCCATTTATCTTCTGGGGGTTTTGGTGTTTCAGTTTTTAGCTGTCATGAATAGTCAGATATAGTACATTTATTTATTTACTCATGTGTTGGCAGTGCTGATGATTAAACCCAACTCTTCCTAGTTATGTACTCTCCCATGAGCTATACCCTAACCCCAATACACACTTTTATGTTTATTGTATACCAGTAATGCACATATGTACACCTGTTAAATCATCTATACCTCAGGAATTTTAAGAATTATAAAGTCATAATACTCTAAAAACAAAATTGTAGTGCCTGTGGTAGTTTATAATCTCAGAGCTTGGGAAGCCAGGACAGAAGGATTGCTAGGAGTCTATGGTAGGCCTGGGCTGCATATTGAGTCCTGGGCCTACCTGGCCTACAGAGTAAGACCCTGACTGGAAAATGGGCTTGGGAGATGGCCCAGTGCTTGAGAGTATACACTGCCTCCAGAAGACCAGAGTTCAATGCCCAGCTGCCTGTGACTCAGCTCCAGGGGTGTCTACCATCTTTGGCTTCCTTGGGCACCTGTTTACATGTGCATACTTACATACCCATACACATGGTTAAAAGTAATGTTTAAAAATCTTTAAATAAAAATAAATAATCTTGGTGTGGTGGTATACCCAGTAACCTAGCACTTGGGAAATGGATACTGGAGGATCAGGAATTCAAGGGCCACCCTAGGCTACATGAGACCCTGTCTTAGCTACTTTTCTATTGCTGTGAAGAGACACCATGGTCAAGAAAACTATACAAGAAAGCATTAACTGGGGGCTTGATTACAGTTTCAGAGGGTTAGTCTATGGCTATCAGAGGAACATGACAGCAACAAGGCAGGCAGGCATGGAGTTGGAACAGTAGCTGAGAGATCATATCTTATCCACAAGCAGCAGGCAGAGAGAGAACAAGCCTGATGAAGGTTTTTGTAACTTCAAAGCGCACCCCAATGACACGCCTCCTCCAACATGGCCGTAGCTCTTCACCAATCTGTTTCACCAGCTAGGAAACAGACGTTTATATATGTGAGCCTATAGGAGCCGTTCTCATTCAAACTACCACAGACCCTGGCTCAAAACAAACAAATGAACAAACCAATAAATAAATAAATAAATAAACAAACAAACAAACAAACACTAAAGTGTTCTTAAGCCACTAATTCTTTGTTTCACAATATGTACTTTGATTCTGTCCCCTTATTCCCAATCCTTTCTTCCCAATAATCCCCCTTCTTACTTTCAAATCTCTCTTTGTGCCCTGTGTTTAACTAGAAGTGCTTGCATTGGTGTAGGGCTTGTTTATTTATTTATGTATGTATTTTGTGGGGAGGATTGCATGCCTGTGGAGGTCAGAGGGAATGGGGCAGGAAGATCACCAAAAGTTTAAGGCCAGCTAGCTAAATAGCAAGTTCCAGGCCAGGCTAAGGTACAGAGACCCTGTCTGGGTGATGATGATAATGATGACAAATGACGATAATGATGCTGTCTTGGTAAAAGCAGATAAAATACAGGTAAAACAAGTCCCAGTGTGGTGGTGTACATCTTAAGAGGGAGGTAGAGGCAGGTGGATCTCTGTGAGTTCAGGGCTACACTGTGAGAAACCATTTCAGAGAGAGAGAGAGAGAGAGAGAGAGAGAGAGAGAGAGAGAGAGAGAGAGAGA
>NW_004949101.1:16691090-16733035 GCF_000317375.1 Microtus ochrogaster | reverse complement strand
AGAAACAAGACCAGGCATTAGCCAGGCTGATGGATCAGTGATAGAGTGCTTACATCACCTACACACACAACATTTTTATCATGAGCTGATAATTATTAAAGCTGCATGATGAACACATTGGAGTGATTATTCTCTGTGCTTTTTTACAGTTTATAATTTCTTATAACTAAAAAAAAAAGACAAATGGGATGGAACAAGAAATAAGGCTGGGATATCATTGGAAATATACCTCTCCTGGGCCTGCCTCTGAGGCCGGTGTATCCCAAAACTGTTCTGTCCTCTTCCTCTGTGAGCACATGGCATTTCCTAGGGTTTTATGCTCAGAGCAAACTCTAGAAATATCAGAAATCAGGATCAGAGCCCCTTCTCCCTTAACTAGCCTACCTACCTGGTAAAAGTAGCAACTGGCTGCCCTAGTTAGGGTTAGTATTGCTGTGATAAAATGCCACAACTTGGGGAGGAAAGGGTTTACAGGGCAGGAATCTGAAGGCAGGAGCTGATGCAGACAAAGGCTGTGGAGGGTGCTGGCTTGCTCAGCCTGCTTTCTTAGAGACCCGAGACCACCTGCTCAGGGATGACACCTCCTGCTGTGGGCTGGACCCTCCCACATCAATCACTAGTTAAGACAGTGATCTGCATGCTTGCCTACAGCTCTTATAGATGCATTTTCTCAATTGAGGTTCCCTCTTCTCAGATGACTTTAGCTTCTGTCAACTTGACATAAAACTAGCCAGCACAGGGGGCTTCCTATCTACAGCTCTCAGATAGTAGTGTGAGGCCTGTGAAGATGTCTCCAGTGGGCACAGCTGCACTGTCTCCTGCTCTTGCATCTGTCTGATAATAGTCACACCCTTCCATATCCAAGGGTGCTATATGAACATCTGTCTGTCAGCATCGTCTTTAGAGTGGCCTTAGAAAAGCCAACTGACAGTAGCAGTGATGCACTCTGCTGGGAGGAAGGGAGACTGTGAACCTAATTCTATTACAGGAAGGGATCAGAGGATGCTGAAAGTCAGTAGACCAGAAAATAATGAAAACATGGGGCTGCTTAGATGACTCAACAGTTAAGAGCACTGGCTGCTCCTCTTCTAGAGGACCTGGGTTCAGTTCCCAGCACCCATGTGGCAGCTAACAACCATCTGTAACTCCACTTCCAGAAGATTCAGTGCCGAGAGAGAGAGAGAGAGAGAGAGAGAGAGAGAGAGAGAGAGAGAGACTGAGCCTGATGAAGGCTTTTGAAACCTCAAGGCCCACAAAGAGGCACTTGTTTTTCTCACAGTTAGCCTTTCGGTTCTTTTTTGTTTATTTATTTTTATTTTGGTACTAGGGCTTAAGGGTGAGCATGGTGCTCCACCTCTGAGAATACTTTCCAAGCCTTCTTTTACATTTTATTTTGAGACAGGGTCTCTTAAGTTGCCCAGGCTGCCTTTGAACTCCCCTACAGCCCAGCTAGTCTTGAATTGCGATACTACTACATCATCCTCTCTAACTGGAATATAGGACTATGCCAACAGGCCTGGTTATGCTTTTTTTTTAAATAGCATTTTAAAAGAAAATATTTATTTTTATTTCCTGTGTATGGGTGTTATTCCTGCATGTATGTGTGGGCCAGATGCATGCCTGGTGCCTGCAGAGGCTAGAAGAACTTGTCAGATCCCTTGAGCTGGAGTTATAGTACAGATAAGTTGACTGTGGGAATTGAACCTGGGTCCTCTAGAAGAGCAGCCAGTGCTCTTAACCATCTCTGAACCATTCCTCCATCACCACACCTATACTCTTTGATACTTTAACCAAGTATATATATAATTACCTGGTTTTTTTTTTTTTTGGTTACTTTTCTATTGCAACCTATAGAAAAAAGCATTTATTTGGGCCTCACAGTTGGAGAGAGTTAAAGCCCATGATCACGATGGCAGAAAGTATGGCAACAGATAGGCAGGAATGGCCTGGGCAGTAGTTGAGAGCTGACATCTTGAGACATAACTATGAGACAGAGCTAACTGGGAATGTTGTTTTGCTTTTGAAACCTTCAAGGCAGTGACATACTTCCTCCAACAAGGCCATACCTCCTAGTCATTCCCAAATACTTCTGTAAAGCTGGGGACCAAATATTCAAACAGAGGAACCCATGGGATTATTTTCATTCAAATTACTATATTCATTCCCTGGGCACCATAGGCTTGGGATCACATTATAATGCAAAAATGTATTTAGTCCAACTTCCGAAGTCCCCATATTCTTTCAGTCTCAACTGTTTAAAAGTCCAAAGTGTCTTCTGAGACTCAAGGCAATCTCTTAACTGTTTAACCTCTTACAAAAGCAAAAAGCAAATCACGTATTTCCAGCATACAATGGCACAAGACAGTACCATTCCAAAAGGGAGGAATTGCAGCAAAGTGAGGAAATACTGGACCAAAGCAAGACCGAAACCTAGCAGGGCAATTCTTTCCTTTGTTGACGTAAAAACCACAGCTCTCATCTTAAAGGGAACAAAAGATATTTTATTTTGGAGTCATTTAAGTGACCATGACCCAGGAACACAGATTTAGGTTACCCCAAATTCCATGTTCCAACATAGAAGGTTTTTTTGGGGGTGGGGGGAGGTACAGTTTTACAGAACAAAGAAAATTATAAATAAGGCAAGTTTAAGACACATTGGTGAGTGCATCAGAGAGGCGGGTACAAGATGGGAGGAGGTGTCTGTCTACTCTGTAGGCCCAAGATGTTATCTGATGACATTAACTTAGATTGGTGGAAGCAAGTGTTTTGCTAAGTTAGTAGCTTCTAAGAGGTTTTTATTTATTATCACCAGGTGTTAGTTCAGATACAGAGTAGGGCAGGAACGGCTGGCTGTTCCAGAAGGCTAGAACTAGCTCACAATAATTAGCCTCTGAAGCTACAAAGATCCAATCTTTCCACAGTTCTGAGATTCCAGTCAGTCCCAGTCTCTACAGACACAGACTTCATCCAGGAGTTTTTGGTTTTTGTTTGTTTGTTTCCTGGTTCACAGGCAAAACCAGCTTCTTTTCAGGAATTTTCACTCCCACCTTCCAGTTTTGCTGACAGCAGCACCTCTCTCTCTTGCACTGGTTCTAGTCACTGTCTGCAACAACTCTCCTTAGTAGATGTCTCGTGGATCTGGCATCCCCAACAACTTGGGATCTCCTGTGCAATCCATGCTTCACGTTCACAGCTTCACACAATGGCCTTTGTTGCTTTTTCAAGCAGGAAATTCCTCAGGACTTTTCTTTTTACAACTTGGAAGCTTAGCTGGGCAGCGTTTTCAACTTACTCAGATAAATTTGTAGGACAGGGGCAAAAAGCACATACATTATTGCCATGATATTCTAAGTGCTATCTAGTCCAGTTGGTAACATTGCTCCCCTCTGAAACCTCTTGTGCCTCACGACTATCAGCACCGCTCTCTTCCCAGCTCCTATGAGGGTGTGAGGATGACCCAGTAAACCCCACTTACAGCATTTACCTGCTTTTCTACTCCAAAGTCTCAGAGTCACATTCCCCCAAAAGCAGCTTGCTCAGCTCTATCTATCACAGCAATAGCCCCCTTCCTGGGACAACTTATGTCTTGGTTACTTTTCTCTTACTATGTACATGTCATAACCAAGGCAGCTTATAAAAGAAAGCATTTATTAGGACCTACAGTTTCAAAGGATTATAATCACTAGTTATCATGGCAGGAAACATGGCAGCAGGAAGACAGGCATTGTAGAGAGGAATAGCTGAGAGCTCACATCCTTATCTGAAGTGTTTATCTAATTATTCTTTATCAATAAAAACTCGAGAGTCAGATATCAGGGTAGGAACCTGAATGATTAGAGAAGTAGTGCAGAAGCAACCAGTCACCCCCACCTCTCTTTCTCTCTCTCTCTCTGGTTCCTTTATCCAAAAAGGCCCAGACCCTCTCAAAGCCCCACCCTACTACTCTTGTGTCTCTCTGTTCTCAGTTCTCCAAAACCTCTGTAGTTAATTTTGGTCTGCTAGTAGCTGATTCAATAGCTGATTTGCTCTCTGATTCACAGCAAATTTTATTGGCAGTCTTGAGAGCATCAGAATATTATCAAACTATCACATGATATTTCCCCCTTTTGTCTAAATAAAGGTTTTAACTCTGACACAGAAAAACTGTATACAGTAAGAACAATTATCAGGTAAGAACTACAGCCACAATTCTCAGTCCATTTGCTCTTGGCAAATTTAGAGAAAATACTTCATTATCTATCCTATCTTGGCTAGGTCAAAGTTTTGTATCTAACTCACTATCCTAACTTGTATTACCAACCTAAAACTATTTTTTCAGACCTCAAAACATTTTTTTAGCCGGGCGGTGGTGGCGCACGCCTTTAATCCCAGCACTCGGGAGGCAGAGGCAGGTGGATCTCTGTGAGTTCGAGACTAGCCTGGTCTACAGAGTCCATTTTTTTTAGATAAACAATTTAAACTTTTATGTCTGTCAACCTTATATACTTTGTTTTTTGAGTTTCTTTTTTTGAATTTGGTAACAAGGAAAACTGTAAAACTATAACTATCTAGTTTTCAATCTCCATCAGAGACCCAAGAAGGATAAAATATTATTTGAGTGAACAGAAAGTGCAGAGCAAACAACTTCCAAAATTATAGAAATGACAGAAACAGCTGACTGCCTGAACAGCCACTGAAAGTTCCTGTGTAACATTGGGGCATCCATCTTTGACCTTCAGGACTAGAATATCTGACAGATTTTTCTGTGAAACAGGAATTTTGAAGGACTGTCCCAACTTGTCTTGGCAAAGTTCAGCAGTCTTTGTCTCCTGCATGTCCAACTTGGTCAGCATACTGTCAGCAGTTGAGGCAAGGGCAGTTTCTTTGCCTAGTTGCTAACTTTGGCTACAAAGAAAGCGACTCCATATGGAGATTCTTCAATGCCCACCATCCCCTTTTGAAGTAAATTGATGCTGCCAGAAGCAGATGTGTCTCATTGTCATGAAAAGCCTAATGGTGTTAAAACATCTTAAATGCCATATTTTGTAGGTCTCTGAAGTGTTTGAAGACCACCTATCTAAAATATAACTGTTGACCTTGAAAACTTACCTAACATGACTACAAGTTTGCTTGTTATAGGTGACTAACTACTAACCTGCATTTCTTTATTATCCTAAATAGCTTGTAATAATAACTTTCAAGAACTAGAAATTTATATTAAATTGTTACATGAGCTGCACAGGTATAATACCTTAGACATAGAGTAGAAACATAGACATAGTATGTTCTAACAAAAATAATCTTAAATTTGTATCAATATACAAAAATACCTTAAACAAAAGTAGAAACATATATACAGTATAACAAAAATAGCCTTAAATTTGAATCAGTATAAAAAAAAATCCATGCCAGTGTAAAATATTTAAAACTAGTAGTTGCGTTTTTGCTTAAAAGTAGATTCAATAATCTACCCCCTTTATCCTATCATTTCTATATTTCCCATTTTGTTTTCAGAATGAGATTCTTGAATCTAATCTCCTTTATTTAGCTTTTTTTCCTGACCATTACCAATAACAACCCCCTAAATAATGACAAATATCCATAACTCATTGAATGACCAAAAACCACCTACCCCACCTCTTGGGAATGTGGGTGTTATATATTCTAGATTGCTTCCAGTTGTCTGGGGGACAACAGCATCTCTAGGGGACCCTGAGAAAATAGAGATAATGGTCAAGTCTTGGGAGGGCTAGCTGTATCATTTGTTGCCAGTCTCCATGTAATGGGAAAGTATAGGGCTTATCTGAAGTCCTGTCTGGAGTGGTGCATGAAATTGGACCATCTCACCCAGGAGCAGTTAGTAGTCCAAAGCTGATCTTTGGATGGTGTTTGTCAGCTTTGTGACATTACCACAATCCAGGTGGAATCATTGTTATGGGGCCCCCATCTTTCAGTTTGAAGACTTCAAAGGTCATTGTTAGGAATGGTCACATTCACTGCAAAAAAAATTAAAATATTTTAAATGTCATATGCAGCAGATCTCAGAGAGGTTAAAGGGCCAGAATTAATTAAGAACATCTGGAGTATACAAACTTAATTCCTAGTTGTCTGATAGAGACTCAAGCCTGAAATCATGTACAGGAAGCTAGATGAAGCCTTTTTCTAGAATTAGTATTCTTTATGCCCATAATATCATGACAGAAAGTTTGAATACATATATACATATTAATCTTATAAATTTTGAGATAATATTTATACCTTAAGAAAAGCTTTAAAGTGTCAAAATAAAACCAAAGGATTATAAAGTTAGTGGCAATAGACTAGCCCCTTAATTTTGGTTTTTCTTCTGTCCCATACCAGGTGGCTGTTGTGACAGTGTGACAGAGATTTTGGATTTTCCTTTAACAACATGCTTGGACTTAGAGAAGGAGAGAGCCATGCTCCAACTCCAAAGCCAGCTTTAATTTTTAATTGAACTGGGACTGCAAAAAGACCATTTGTATTACATGTTTGTAGAGAACAGCAGAAACAAACATTTGGGAAGATTTATGAAATTTTATCCTGTTGGAAATGTGATATACTATTAGTCCATTTTACTCTTTTTCTTGGGGCATTTTCTCTGGATGATTCATCCTTTTTTCTTCAGATGTCTCATTTGTCCAGTGGTCTTCAGATTCCTTAGTTGGATGCCTTCATTCTCCTGGAAAAACAAAAACAAAACCCTGCCTTAACACTGACTTTGGGGAGTTTCCCTTTTTGGCAAGTCATATGTGATCAAATGAAAGGTATTTGTTAGTCTTATAAATTAGTTTGTGCCATGAGGTGGTGGCACACACCTTTAATCCCAGCACTCTGGAGGCAGAGGCAGGAGGATCTCTGTGAGTTTGAGGCCAGCCTGGTCTACAAGAGCTAGTTCCAGGACAGGCTCTAAAGCTACAGAGAAATCCTGTCTCAAAAAACCAAAAAAAAAAAAAAATTAGTTTGTATTGAATGGTCACACTGTTTGATAAACTGTTACCTCTTCTAATGAAGAGGTCTCTCCTGTCTGTATCTAATCTTTATCAACTTTGATGGTATCCATAGCTTTTCTTCTCCTGTGGAAACAAAATCAAAACCTCTTTCCCAATGTAACACATGTCCTGGTTTCCATTCTGAGGTCAGAACATCTTTAAAGTATACAGGCTGATTTAATACTGTAGTTTTTTTTTTCTATTATCCAGTGTCTCTCTGCAGCTGTCATTCCTTTCTCATTAGCGTTTAAAATTTTAAAGTTAATAAAGTATTGTGCAGTCTATCTGTGGGGGTCTTTATTTCCCCTTTCGATTTATTAAGCATATTTTTTAGAGTGTAATTAGAACTTTCTATAACTGCTTGCCCTGTAGGATTGTGTGATATACCTGTAATATGCTTTATGTTGTAATATGAAAAACCTGTTTCGTATCACTAGAGACATATGCTGGAGTATTGTCAGTCTTAATATGTACAAGTATTCCCATAATGACCAGAACTTCTAATAAATGTGTAATTACAGAATTAGCCTTTTCAGAACTTAAAGCAATTGCCTATTGAAATCCTGAATATATATTCATGCTACATAAACATATTTTAATTTTCCAAACTCTATAAAATGAAACACAGCCATTGGCCAAATTTCATTTCTTTGAGTACCCTTTAGGTTACTTCCTACAGATAGTGGAGTTTGGTTATACAAAGAACAAGTAGGACATTTCCCTATAATTTCCTTGGCTTGTTACCAAGTGATAGAAAAATCTTTCTTCAAATCCTTGTTATTAGCATGATGTTTCTTTGAAGTTCTGAGGCTTCTAGAGTATTTACTACCAATAGCTGATAAATTTCATCATTACCTTGTGCTAAAGAACCTGCCTGGTAGACCCGTATGGGATCTGATATGTGTTATATATAAGAGATAATTTCTCTGATTATTTCTTTTAATTGAATAAATAACAAAGTTAATTCTGGATCATTTGGAATAAGTTCAGCAGTTTCAATATGTAAAATAACCCTTTTTGCATATTGAGAGTCAGTAACTATATTAAGAGGGTCTGGAAAATCTAATAATATCATTAGAATAGCATAGAATTGTGACTTTTAAACAGAATCATAAGGGATTTAGCCACTTTATTTAAATTTCCTGACTTATAACCTGCATTTCCTAATTTATTTGCATCAGTATAGAATGTAGGGGCTCCTGAAATTGGTGGACCCTGTTCAATGTGAGGAAGGATACAATTAGTTCTCTTTATAAACTAAAGTCTCTTGCTTTGTTATATTTGTTACTAATCTGTTCCTTTTTGTAAGAGGAGCAACAGGCCACATCCTGCCACCCAAAATAACAACACACAAACTTAATCCCCAAAATAACAACACACAAACTATATTCATTTAAATCACTGCCTGGCCCATTATTTCTAGCCACTTATTGGCTAATTCTCACATCTCGATTAACCCATTTCTATTAATCTGTATTTCACCACCATGTCATGGCTTACCGGGAAAGATTCAACATGTCTGACCTGGCGGCTGGCTCCGTGGCGACTCTCTCTGACCCTGCCTCCTTTCTCCCAGCATTCTGTTCTGTCTACCACGCCCATCTAAAGGCTGTCCTATCAAAAGGCCAAGGCAGTCTCTTTATTCAACCAATGAAAGGAACACATAGAAAGAAGACCCTCCTACACTACACCCCTCCAAAAATTACTACAAACTCTTTGCCAGTGTTCATTTTCTGTTCATTTTTAGAAAATTTCAGCATTAGTAAAAGGCACCACAATTTCTACTGGGTCTATTCCTGCTAATTGGCAAAGTCTTCATTTTTCTTTCAGAATCAGTTCAGAAACCTTTTCTACATAGGTCTTTAATATTTTACTCTGTTTATGTGGTAAAAAGTATACATCCTAAGATATTCTCTCTGAATTAAAATTCCTGTAGGGGAATGCATAGAAGGTAAAATGAACATAATGTGATCACGCTCTGGATCCCAATGATCCACATGTACATCCTGTATTGTTTTGTACCAAAGCCAATTCTCTGTCAGCCTCAGCTGGTAGTTTTCTTGGACTATTTAAATCCTTGTCACCTTTAAAGTTTTAAAATAAATTACCGAGCTCTCGAGTTGTCAATCCAGATGTGGCCCATAGCCATTTAATATCTCCCTGCAGTTTTTGAAAATCATCAAGAATTCACAATTGTTTTTTCATGATTTGTACTTTTTATGGTTGAATTTTTGTAAACCTCATGTATCCTAAGTATTTAATAGAATCTCCTGTCTGTATTTTTTTCAGGAGCAATTTGTAATCCCTAACAAGGCAAAATTTTCCTTACTTCTTCAAACATATTCTTTAAAGTATTTATATTTGAATCAACTAGTAAAATATCATCCATATACAAGCAAATATAGATTGAGGAAACTTTATGAATTGCTTCCAGTGACTGTTTGACAGAATATTGACAGAGGTAGGGCTGTTTAACACCCCTTGTGGAAGAATTTTCCACTGATAACTCTTAACAGGGTGGGAATTATTAAAAGTAGGCACTGTGAAGGCAAACTTTTCTCTATCCTGTTCTTGTAAAGGTATAGTTAAAAAGCAGTCTTCTCCATCAATCACTATAATAGATCATCCTTTAGGTAATAGAGAAGGCAAGGGAATTCCAAGCTGTAAAGAGCCCATTGACTGAATGACCTCATTAATAGCTCTTTGATCTGTTGCCATTCTCCATTTTTCAGATTTCTTTTTAATGACAAATATAGGAGAATTACAAGGACTGGTTTATTTTTCAATATGTTGAGCATTTAACTGCTTACTATACCAGCTGTTCTAATGCCTGTAATTTCTATGATGTCAAAAGCCAGACAGGCTTGTTAGTTAACCATTTTAAAGTTAGGGCTGTTGGTACCTTTGAAAGATCAGCTGCTGTCATGCCCTGCTTATATATAGCCTGAATACTCGTGACCATTCTTGATAATGTTTTTTAATACTTTTCTCAGAAGCATACTATAGTTTGTTTTTGAGATTGGAGGAATGTTAATCTGGGTTTTTCATTGCTGTAACATCATATTTTCATAAATTTATTGCTATGTTAGCCATGTATGGCTTTAATTTTCCTATCCTTCCTTCTGGCCCTGTACACTTGACTTCTCTTGCACTTTGTTTTATGTGAGATAAAGTTCCAATCCCTAGAAGCTGAACATTTACCTCCTAAAGAGGCTAATTTGAATACCAAGATTTTGGTGCAGTTATTATTAAATCTGTCCCTGTGTCTACCAAACCTATGTCTACTCTCAATTTCAGTGCCATTTATTTGTTTTGTGGTTTGTTTGTTTGTTTTTTGAGGGTTTCTTTGTAGCTTTGGGGTCTATCCTGGAACTAGCTCTTGTAGACCAGGCTGGCCTCAAACTCACAGAGATCCACCTACCACTACCTCCTGAGTGCTGGTATTAAAGGCGTGTACCACCACCGCCCGGCCTTATTTGTATTTTTAACTTTGGTCTTTCATCATCTATAGACAGTTGCCAAAATACTTGTTTATGCTCTCTCCTGTAAGTTTTGTTTTATCAAATGAGGCACTTCTGTCATCCACAGCAGTATGGTTTTTCACAACAGGCAATTAAGTCTTTTAATTGCCCTGTAGAGGAGTTGCCCCCACGCAACAGGGAAGATTGAACCAAATTTGACACAGGTACCTGCAAGATTTACCTTGCTCCTGCCCCATGTTGATCTGCACTCATTAGTCCAGTGCTGGCCTTTGCCATGCCTTCTGCATATTCCAGAAGGCTAGGGCCTTCTATTTGGATTGTCTCTAGAAAAAAACATTGTTCTTAAGAATGCCTTGCCTACAGTCCCTTTTCAGATGATCTGGTTTACCACATTTAAAACATCTAACCTTTTGGTTTTTCTTAAAATTTTTAGAACTCACTTCTCCTGTCCAAGTATCATCATAAGTGTGAGATCCAGTATCACCTGATTTCATGATCCACTCATCTATTGATACTGATCTTGCCTTTAAAGGCCTAATCACCTTTTTACATTCTGAATTAGTATTTTTTAAAGCCATAGATTCAATTAGTGTTTATCTAATTTTTAGATCTGATATCATTCTATTTTCAGTTGAAATCAGTCTTTCTAAAAAGCCAGTGAAGGCTTCTTTTGGGCCTTGTATAATCTTGTTTTTCTAATAAACTTGGGCTACTCCTCCTCTGTGTGTGAATATTGTTTCTAGTTTTATTAGTAGGTCTTTCTAAGTATTATATCTTAACAGTCACTTTTTATATTTGGCACTGATATCAAACAACTTTTTTAATGATAAAATATGAATTACCAAACTGATAGTGATTATAATTGACATTATGTTAATCTCAGATATGTTGATTATTCTTTCATTTTAATGTTCCATTTTCAAACTATCTTTTGTAGAACTATACAGAGATCTAACTCTCTGCATTGTAATATTGTTCCCCATTCTTAACATGGGGGAAAAACTTTAAAAAAAAATAATTTGCCCCTTAAGGAAAAAAAAAACTTATTTTCCCCTTAAGAAAAAAAAAAAACAACTAATTTTCCCCTTAAGAATTCCCAGGTGAGCAGAGCAGAATTGGGGTCCGTGATGTGAAACTCCCAATGAGTTAATAAAGACATTAAATTTAAAAAAATACCCAGGAGGTGTCTCACCAGATCTGCTGATGATGACAGGAAAGTGTGAGGCTGGCTGTCACCACACCACACAACTGGCGGAGAATATGTGGTTCATGGTCTGGCTGAGGGCAGCTGCAGCTGCTTTTGTGTAGCTGGGGTCTAAGAGTGTTTGGTGGGGGCTGCATCAGTAGAAGCTCAAGTGGGCATCAAGGATACTGACTTGGTGTGGCAGTGGCCCAAAGAGGGGGTCAAGGGGAAATCTGAAACCCATGGGGGGAGGGAGCCAGCCACTTGAAAAGCAGACACAGGAGGACATAGAGAGGAAGTGAGGACACAGGACAGTGCTAGCTGCTGGTGAGCAGCTAACTCCAGTGGCCTTTGGAGCCCAGGCACCTGTGGAGTTTGAGGCTAGGGATGGGCGGCAGCTGGAGGCTGTTGTAGAGAGGCTGCAACAGGAAAATCCCAGCTCAGAGGCCCCGGGGAGGAGGAAGAAAAGCCAGCAATGGCAGCGCTTAGGGGACTGCAAAGCCATGAGCAAATGACTACCTTGTGATCTCATGCCCTGAGTTGGACACCAGAAAAGCATTTATCTAATTATTCTTTATCAATAAAAACTCAGGAGTCAGATATTGGGGTAAGAACATGAACAGAGAAATGGCAGAGAAGTGACCTTCTCTCTCTCTCTTTCTCTCTCTCTCTCTCTCTCTCACACACACACACACACACACACACACATCTCTCTGTCATTTCTCCATCCAAAAGGGGTCAAGACCATCTCTAAGCTCCACCCTGCTACTTCCTTTTTTTTCTGTCCCTAGTCCTCCCAAACCTCTGTGGTTAATTTTGCTCAGCTAGTAGCTTGCCCCACCCTCAGATTCAAAGCAAATTTTATTGTCAGTATCAGGAGCTTCAGAATGTCACACAGCATTTATCCATAAGTAGGAGGCAGAGAGAACTAACTGGGAATAGCATGGGCTTTTCAAAGCTCAAGGCTCACCCCCAGCCACACACTTCCTTCCCAAGCATTTCCACCAACTGGGAACCAAGTATTCAAACCTATGAGCCTCTGGGGCCATTCTCATTTAAACCACCAAAAATTTTAAGTTAGTAATATATGTGATAAAGAAAATGGTGTGGAGATTCTGGAAAGTAGCTCAAAGCCATAGGAGGGGCTAAAAGTAAATAGACGTTAGTGTGTTTGGCAGATGTTTATTGGCATCAGCTGGTTTGGCAGTTCTGACCAGAGCTGAGTCATACGGTTTTGGTTCCAACACAAACCAGCATTAAGGCAGGTGTCGTGTAAGGTCAGGTGGTGGTTACTGGGAATCAGTGCTGGGCTGTGGTCACAACACAGAGATCCATATGGAATTTTGGCTGTGAAAAATAAAGGAAGGGCATCGATGTCAGGCAGGTCACAACTGCTTGTAATTCCAGTCCCAGAGTTTATCTGGGCTCATCTCACATGCACATACTACCCCCCCCATATACACACCCATAATTAAACATAATAAAAATAAAATGTTTAGCATTGTAAGAGGGAAAAGAAGTTCTTTTGTTTCACAGGAAAATTCTTAAGAGGTGATAACCCAATCCCAGTTTACAGTATACTCCACTAGTGTACACAGACGCTACCACTCTTGGCAAAGCTGAGACCTATGGGAGGACCCGGTCCTCCCCTAGTTTTCAGCCTTACAGTGGTCAGAATTCTGCTGCAAGAACAGCATGGTCATACCAAGACTGCATGGCAGGCATTCCGACTCGGCTCTCTCCGGACCTGATGTGAAGGGTATATACTTCTGAGGTCTTCAGAGCCTTCAGAAGATTCTGGAGTCTATGGGTGTTGGTCCAGGAAGGCTCTCAGCTGCAGGAATGGTGTTTAGAAAGCCAGCCAGGTGAATGAACTCCGGGATCTTTTTTCATTCCCAGGTGTCTCCCTGAAGCCACAGGCTTTCCCTCACAGTGCAACTAACTCCTATTTGCATGTTCATATAATGGTCATGGTGGGGAAGATAAGGACAAATTATAGATCCTTTCTTCTTTCTCCAAATTTCGATTGCCTTTTCCCTAGTCAGAAAAGTCTACTCGGTTTTTTGAGTACTTTATATAACTTAGTAAATGCAAAGTACACAGTTTTTAAAAGAAAAGAAAACATCTGTGGTCATTTACCTAAAGGTCTTTCTTTATTCTTTTGGTGATACTCCATGCGTGAAGAGAAATTAATTCAAAGCATATTTTCACAGAGACTATTTCTCTTGACTCAAGGACATAGAAAATGCAGACATGGCGAGAGCCCACTGACTGCTTCTCTTAGAGCCCTGGGCTCTCTCTCACCCTCTGGAGAATAGCCATCCTCACTAGGATGTGACAAGCTTGGCTCCAACCTCCTCCACAAATCCACAATGACAACATCCCATATTCCCAGGTTCTTTGAATAAAGCCTCCACTCTGTATTCCATCTCCTAGTCTCCAGGCATGGGCCCTGGCTCTCAGTTTGCTTCAGAATAGTGCCTTTTCCCTACCACTTCCCCAACTCACTGCCTACCCTCCAGAGCTTCCATTTCAAAATGAAGGTTTTGGTTTTGGTTTTCAGTGCAGTTCCAACTGCTATAGACGTCATTCAGGAAAGGCTCAGACAAGGGAATCATTTCCTGATCTCTGATTTCTGAGGCCTATAAACTGAAACATCAGAACCTCCTGGAAGGCTTTAGCTTTGGGCATAGGCGTCAGCCCTGGATGTCTAATCTCAGACTAGATGTCTGAGAGTAGAGAGTAGCAGGAGTCATGCCCAGGGCCAGCTAAATAGGGGAGGAGCAACTGTGTTGGGCCGTGAAAGATAAAGAGAACTGACTACAGGAAAGCAAGGTCACTCTGGGCTGACTCTATAGTATTAAGGACAGTAGTACAATCACTTAAAAATACTTGTTTGAATAAAGGGTAGACTTAGTGCTCTGGAATTGCAGATCTATGATATCTTTCCCCACGCCTGGGGCTTGCCAAGTTTCTTAGCATTTATCTGCCTCATCCAGAGGGCTCCCAGGACAAATATTTCTTACTGAAACAGTTGATGGAAGTGAGTTTGAATCAGGTTGTAGAAATGTAGGGGCATGAATTTTAGATTTCTGGGAATATGTATAAATAGTTACCTTCTGTTGAGTAGGAAATGAGGTTGTAAGTTTGTCTTTTTAAATTTTTTGTACAGGTGTGTGTGTGTGTGTGTGTGTACAGGAGAAGGTAGAGATGTACAGTGTACACATGTGGAGTACCATTCCTCAGGAACCATCCACCTTATTTTTTGAGTCTCTCTCTGGACCTTGGGGCTTGCTGGTTTGACTAGACTGGATGGTCAACAAACCCCAGGGAACCTCATGTCTCTACCTCCTCAGTGCTGGGTTACTGTGCCACTATCCCAGCTCTCTGTGTGAGTTCTGGGGATCCTGCTGAGGTCCTCAGGCTACATGGCAGGCACTTTGTAGACAACTATCTCCCCAGCACCTGAAAGTTTTATTACTAGAGTATAATGAGATTTTCTTTGTAATAAGTAGATTTTTAGAAACTGGGTGCATTAACACATCAGGGAAAAGGGAAGGAGGGAAATGAAGAGAGGAGAGAAGAATAGGAAGAGGGGAAGGGAGAAGAGTGAATTCAAGGCCAGCTTGGGCTCTAAAGCCCTATCAATTTTTTTTTAGTTTAGAAAGTTCTTATTACCTTTACTATCAGAAAAAAAAACCAAATTCAAAACATGTTTTAAAACTAATTATTTGACAATTTCATACATGTATATGGTGTATATTTTTGGTCACATTTATTTCTTATTACCTTTTTTTTTCTTTCCCCTCTGCTGAATCCCTTCCTCCCAGCCAAGCCCTTTTTTTTTTCTTTCCCCTCTGCTGAATCCCTTCCTCCCAGCCAAGCCCCCTTCTGCATTTGTTTATTTCTTACCCACTGAGTCTCAACTGGGGTTGCCTCCATGAGTGTGAGTAGGAGAGCTATTTACCAGAATGGGCAGTTTACCGGGAGTGACACCAATGGAGAAAGTCTCTCTTCCTCACCATTAACTGCCAAAAGTTCCTCAGAGGGGTAGGCGCCCATGGACCCTGCCGCCAAAAAGCTTTCAAAACCATGATCAGCTATTTTTAATTTTTTATTATGTATGTTATTACATGTGAGGAGAGAAACCATGGGAGTACCATAGCCCTCACATGGAGGTCAAGGCACAACTTTGTGGCGTCACTTCTCTCTTTCCACTTTCACATGGCTCTGGAATTGAACTCAGGTCATTGATCTTGTGAGGCAAACATTTCACTCTCTGATAGCATCACATCATCCAGCCTAAATTCTTACCTTTGTAAGATTAATTTTTCATTTAGTTTGTGTTGTCTGACATTGTCTGAATAAGGAAGACCTACTTTATGTTTGAAACCAAATTTATAGGGATGAAGCTTGGTATTTGTGTTAGCTACTTTTCTATTGCTGTGATAAAACACCATGACCAAGGCATCTTATAAAAAGTTTATTTGAACTCATGGTTCCAGAGCGACAAATGTTTGTCATGATAAGGGAGCATGGCAGCTAGTGACAGTCAGGGGTGCAGGAACAGGAAGCTAAGGGCTCAGGCACAAAGCTGAGAAAGCAAACTAGATGGTGGGGTTCTTTTTAATGCTAAGATCACTACCATAGTGATGTACTTCCTCTCAATCCTACTCCTCCTAAACCTCCCCAAACAGCACCACCAAGTGAGGAACAAGTATTCAAATGCCTGGGGCTATAGGAAACATCTCATTCAAACCACCACAGTGGTAGAGTGCTTGCCTGCTTCCATAGTGTGTTACAGGCCCTGGGTTTAATTCTCAGCCAAGGAGAGAATGTGAGAAGAGGGGAGAGAGAGAAGGGAAGTGGGGGAAGACAGGAAAGCAGGGAGGGAGAGGAGAGGAGTAAGAAAAAGGAAATAACCCGTCTATATTTTAATAGCACCCTCTCATTCTCAGAAGTTCTCAACTTGAGCATTAACTTCAAGATTGACCAACAAAGACTGACCCAGTGGGTAGGTGTTTCTGGGTGGGTTGTCAGTGTATTCCTAAACATGGTGTGGCTGTTTCTTTCCTTACAACTTTGTGATTATGGAGACTTTAGATGATCAGTGCTGAACAGAAGACCTTTAGAGTCTTGGGTATCCCAGCCAACTACCCTAGTTTATTCAGACTCTTCATGAGTATACACAGAACATTAACTGGTATGGTTCTACTTTGCCAAGAAATCAGGCCATGGTTGAGATCTCCACATTAAGAGAGAATACCTAGGAAGCATTGTACCACAGACCAGGACCTAATGGGTCCTCAGAATGTGATATTAGCATCCAGTAATTAGTAAAAGTGTCTCATGGATTCCTTTAAGTGTAAACGCTAAGGGAAAGTAATTTTTTTATTTATTGGAGTTATTTATTTTATGAGTGTTTTACCTATGTGTATGCATATGTACCACATGTGTGCAAAAAGGTCAGAAGAGAGCATTGGATCTTGGAACTAGAGTTACAGACAGTTGTCAGCTTCCATGTAGGTGCTAGAAATTGAACCCAAGTCCTTTGCAGGAGCAAGAAGTGCTCTTAACCATTGAGCCAGCTCTCCAGGCACATAAAAGCTACTCCAGGTACATAAAAGCTTCTCTTAAAAGTCAAATCTAAAACAGGCAACAGTGGCATATGTCCCAATACTGAGGAGGCAGAGGCAGGCAGATCTGTGTGAGTTTGAGGCCAGCCTCATTTATGGAATGAGTTTCAGGACAGCTAGATATACACAGAGAAACTCTGTCTTGAAAAAGACTAAGAAAAAAAAAGTCAAATCTAAGCCATGCATAGAGATGGTGCACACCTTTATTTTTTTTATTTTTTATTTTTTTGGATTTTTTCGAGACAGGGTTTCTCCGTAGCTTTTTGGTTCCTGTCCTGGAACTAGCTCTTGTAGACCAGGCTGGCCTCGAACTCACAGAGATCCGACTGTCTCTGCCTCCCGAGTGCTGGGATTAAAGGCGTGCGCCACCACCGCCCGGCTGGTGCACACCTTTAATCTTAGCACTTGGGAGGCAGAAGCAAGTGGATCTCTGTTCAACCAAGGCTAGGCTAGTCTCTATAGTGAGAAAACAAAACCCAAAATTGTTTACCTTGCCTTTCTGAGTATAAGTGATAAAGACACAGAAACTCATATTATGGCTTCTGTGATACCATTGGAACCTGATTTACTCATGGAGCTTGTGTGGAATTGAGTGATCCTCAGCACCACAGATGAAAGAGTGGGGCAGGTAAATTTAGAAAAATAAGATGCTAATCATTTACTGCTTTGTTACTTCATCACAGTGGCTGCCCTTTAAACTGCTAGCCAGGCTACTGAGCCTGGGGGTAATTCTGTCCCTGCAGTCAATGACTCTCTTGCTGTGGCTGAAGGTAGCTTTAATTAAATCTCTATCATTCTAACAAAACTCAAAAGTCTAGGGTGGAAACCAACAAGCTCAGAGAGTTAGAGTAGCAGCTAACTTTCTCTCTTAGCTGACATCCCAGGAAGCCTGTCTCCTTCCACACTGCCCCAGCTTAAAGACCCACACTGTGCTCATCCCTGGTACTTTCTACCAACTAGTTGCTAACCTCACCTCTCTGGCCCAGGTTAATTTTACTTGATTAGCACAAATACAACACATCTTTACATATTTAAACAAATGAAACATAAGCAAATGTAACATATCTTTGCCTAGTTAAACAAATATTCCACAACATTTCCCCCTTTTGTCTAAATAAAAATGGAAAGTTTTAACTTTAACATAATAAAACTACATACAATAAGGACAGTTATCTAGTAAGAATTACATTTACAATATGCAGTCCCTTTGCATTTGGCAAATTTGGAGAAATCACTCTATTATCTATCCTATCTTGATGAATCTAAAGCTCAGTACCTAATTTACCTTCTTTCATTAAGTTTTCATAAGGAAAACTATAACTGTCTACTCTTCAACTCCATCAAAGATCCCAAAAGGATATATTATCTGAGTTAACAGAAAGTAGAGTGTAAGCTGTAGATGGAAGTTTCTGTCCTGCCCTGTTCCACAGCCATTCAGTCCCAAAGAAACAGAAGCTTATATTAATTATAAACTGTTTGTCCTATTGGCTCAGACTTATTATTTACTAACTCTTACAACTTAAATTAACCCATAATTCTATATTAGCCACATGGCTTGGTACCTTTTATCAAGGAGATATTCTTATCTTGCTTCCTCTGCATCTGACTGGTGACTGCAGACTGAGCCTTTCTTCTTCCCAGAATTCTCCTAGTCTGGTTGTCTTGCCTGGCTACTGGCCAATCAGTGTTTTAGTAAACTAATAGAAATGACAATTCTTTACAAGGTACACAACATTATCCCACAGCAGCAAGCAGCTTCCAAAACTATAGAAATAACAGAGACACCTGTCTGCCTGGACCATCACCCAAGGTACCTCTTAAACATTGGGTCATCCATATTCAGCCTATGAATATCTGGCAGACTTTTCTGTGAAGCAGGAATTTTGAAGGACTGTCGGCTTTGTCTTGGCAAAGTTCAGCAGTAGTTTTCCTTTGTGTCCTGCATGTCTGGTTTGGATGGTGTATTGTCAGCAATCGAGGCAAGGGCAGTTTCTTTCCCAAATGGATAGTTTTACCACACTGAAAGCAAACTCAGAAGTTCTTTTATGAAATAGATTGGTGCTGCCAGTAGCAGATATGTCTCACTGTCATAAAAATCCCCATGTTAACAAATCATTTTCAATGCCATATTCTGTAGGTCTTTGAAGTGTTTGAAGACCATTACATCTAAAATATATCTCTGTATGATCTTAAAACATTTAACATAGCTACAAGTTTGATTGTTATAGATGACTAACTACTAACCTACATTTAATTTACATTATATTTTTTTAATGAGCCGCATAAGCACAGTACCGCATATAAGAGTAGAAACATATATACATTATAACAAAAATAACTTTAAATTTGTATCACTGTACCAAAATCCATACTAATGTAAAATAGGTAAGGTTAATAGTTTTCTTTTTATCCTATATTCCTCCCCCCGCCAAATGATGACAAACATCCATAACCCACCAAATGACCAAAAATCACCCACCCCGTCTCTTGGGAGTCTGGGTGTTGTGTTTTATAGATTTCTTCCTATAGTCTGAGTGCAACAGAATCTTAGGGAACCCTGATAAAATTTAAATAATGGTCAAGTCCTGGGAAAACTAGTTGTAACATTGTTGTCAGTCTCATAACTGTTCCCATGCAGAGGGGTCAGTATATACATCACCTGTCATGTGGTTTTCCTGGTTTATCTCTTTATGTCTGTAGCCAGGGTTTCCAGGAGGTTTCCCCTGATCAAATCTGATCTCTATTAACCCTGAAGGAGCCTACAGCTTTTTGTTTCCTGTGAAAACAAAAGCATAACTTCTTCCCCCAACACAATATATTTTTTGAATTCCATTTTAAAGTTAAGACATCCCTAAAGTATCTAGGCTGGTTTAATTCAGCAAATTCTTTTATAATCCCATGTCTCTCAGCAGCTGTCATTCACTTATCAACATTCAAAAAATGCAGAGTTAACACAACACCATACAGGATCCAGACTCCCTGTGCATTTCCCATCTTTTCATGTTTTTTTTCTTTTATATTATTTTACTTCTCTTTAAAGACCTTATTTTTAAACTATTTACTTTTTCTATGACTATCTGTACCTATTTTCTTTTCTTTCTTAAACCCATGTACATTTTTAAACATAGTGTGAGCTCTTTAGAGGTTTTTGCCATCTGGACCTATCTTTACTACATGTCTCTAGCCTTTTTCAACTGTGTGAGCCAAACCTTAAACTGCTAAGTGGCTTTGTGTTGGATGCTGGCCGTGTCCTGCTCAGGCCATGACAGCCAAGCTTTATCCCCTACGGGCTTGGTTGAGGGTTGTGTACAGCTGGCAGCTGAGTCAAACTGGGAGCTGTATTCACCCTCCCCAGCTCTAGGAAGCTAGTACCCACACTGTGTCTGGCACTTTGACTTAGCTTATTGTTTTTACTTAACATGCCAGCTGCTCAGGTGCTCACTGTATGGCAGAGCCTCTTCAGGAGGTGTATCCATTTTTTGTTGTTATTGTTTGTTTAGCTTTTTTAGATTTTTCAGGCCTTCTGTGGAAATTTGAGCCCCATCTTGGGTACCAAATGTAGCAGGCTTTTTTGGGGGGCCACCAACAAGCTCCCAAATCATGACACAGAGACTTATTATTAGTTACAAATGTTCAATCTTATCTTATGTTTGTCCCACTAGCTCTTATAACTTATTTAACCCATTTCTCTCCATCTACATTTTGCCATTGACTTTTTACCTTTCTTTTATTCTGTATGTCTTTCTCCATGTCTGGCTAGCTTGCAGCTGCCTCTCTTCCTCCCTCGTTCTCTCTTCTTGTTCTCTTCTCTTTTCTCTCTCCTACTTATTCTCTCTGCCCACCAGCCCCTCCTATCCCTATATTGCCTTGCTATTGGCCATTCACGTTTTTATTATACCAGTCAGGTGTCGTAGGCAGGCAAGATAAAACAACAACATGTCTTTATATAATTAAACAAATGCAGCATAGACAAAAGTGATACATCTTTGCCTAGTTAAATATTCCACAATTGACTTTATCTTTTTTAAATTTTTATTTAATTTGTTACTATTTTATATTTATGTGTGTTTCTGATGTGTGTGTTGGAGGGACGAGGGCCACTGGATCACAGTTCTCCACCACAGTTTGATTTTACCTGCTGAACCAAGCGTCTTGATGGTTCAGTTTCCTAATTGTTATCCTGCTTATCATCTTCAGTGAAACAGTTAGCATCTTCTTAGTAATTGTTTCGTTTGAACATACACTGAACACATCTAGTCTGAAATCTAAAACTAATGCTTAAAAAGTTTCAGATTTGCCAGGCAGGTGATAGTGATGCAAGCCTATAATTTCAGCATTGGGAGGCTTGAGGTCGAATTGTGAGCTCAAGGGCACTCCAAGCTTTTGAGATCCTGTCTCTGATGAAATTAAATTATATGGATCTCAAAATATCAGAATAGGAATGTTCAGTTACTGAAAAAGTCTAGCCAAATATCCCAAAAGAACCCTGAAATCTCAAGTTTATTAGTCCCAAGCATTTATTTTATTTTATTTATTTTATTTTATTTGAGGTAGGGTCTCTTGGGTGCTGGAATTAAAAGTGTGTGCCACCACTTCCTGGCAGTCCCAAACATTTTAGATAAAGGATCTCAGCTGTACCATTATCTTCCCAATAAAGCCCTGGTCCGTGAACCTGGTGATGTCAGACCAGTAGGAGGTGTTAGTGTGTGATAATAAGGTTACAGTTTCCATACTTAGTCAATTCTGAGATACACAATAGATGATACCTGCCCTCAATACAACAGTGCTATAAAAAGCATTATGCCAAAGTTTAATTTGCAGTGTTTTTCTTCTACATAAAATAATGCTGCCTCTTTTGATTCTTAGTATTGAAATACATTAGGAATTTTCTTGTATTTTAGTACTAAAACCTGTTCATTTATAGTAAAGTTACTAAGTTAGAAATTATAACCTATTGGTTTCAGGTTTGTAGCCCGTAGCTGAGATTATTTTGTTCAAAACAAAACAAAAAAACCAATAGAAGCTGAATCAGTGGAGCCGTTTTGTAGCCCGTGTAACCACTGCTGTTTTCTGCCACAGATTGCCTTCTCCCAGCACAGCAATTTTATGGACCTGGTACAGTTCTTCGTGACTTTCTTCAGGTAATTCCTCTCATACTGACTGCACCATTCCTTTGAAACAGCCCCTTAATTCCAGCTTAGTTTGTACTTGCACAGCTGCATGTACTCACAATAATGTAACTTTAATCTGACCTGTTTAAACATTACAACATAACTCTTAAATGAATGGAAGGGAATTTTGTGTGGCGAGAGTGTGTGTGTGTGTGTGTGTGTGTGTGTGTGTGTGTGTTTGTGTAATTTGGCTCTCTATATGAGGAAAACCTTGGACTGAAATAGTTTTAGCAATGGTCACTGCTGTGTGAGCTACATATGTGCTCCGTCTTATTTGAGAGATGATTCTGGTGAGCATCCATAGTGAAAGTAAGGTAAATCTTATTTCTAAACCCCTGTTATTATAGTTTTCTGGGTAATAGTTTATTTTTCTGAGAATGATAAGTTATTGCAGTGCTCATAAGAGAAGCAGCAAGAGCTGACCTCACTTTTCTATATCCTCCCCCAAAACAGAAACTGCTTTAGTGATTTACTTTTTTACATTTAACACTAAATCTTGATTTTTCAACTCACTTTTTTTACTTTGAGGGTCTTTTTATAGTATTCCTGATTTCTTGAAACTCTATGTAGAAGAGGCTGGCCTTGAAATCACAGAGTTCCTTCTGCCTCTATCTCCCAAGTACTGGGATTAAGGTGTGTGCCACCAGCCAACTCGGTTATTTTTTGGTATTCTCTACACTACCATACTCCATCACACACACACACACACACACACACTCACACACACCAGGTACACACAAAACTCCCTTCCATTCACTTAATAGTTACAATCACAGTGCTCTGACTAACCATAAAGTCATGAATTGACTTATGATTCTACTTGCTAGTTTTTTTAGATGAAAAATGTCACCTTTTGCTTATCCTACATGTAACACTTTGTTTACTATTGTTTTTCCCTTATGAGTCTACTCCAGAGTTATACCTGTGTTCTGAGAAAACAAAGATCTTTCACGATGGTTGTCTCTTGCCTTTAGTCTCTCTTGGGGCACCCCACCCTAGAATGTTCCAGCCTCCTGTCCTTAAATGTACTAGTCTCTAAGTACTGCTGTGTAATTGTCATTGCCTGAGTTACTTTTCTATTGCCATGACAAAGCACTATGATAAGGCAACTTGAAAAGTTTAATCGGGAGATCATAGTTCCAGAAGGTTAGAATCCATGACCATCATGACAGAGAGCATAGCAAAGGCAGACCAGGCATAGCATTGGAGCAGTAGCTAGAACTTAACTCTGATGCACAAGCATAAGGCAGAGAGAGAGCTAACTGGGAATGACATGGGCTTTTGAAACCTCAAAGCCCACCCCTAATAACACACCTCCTTCAACAAGGCCACACCTCCTTATCTTTCCCAAACAGTTGCATCAACTAGGGACCAAACATTGCCTCTAGAATCATAGTAGCTTTCCTCATTCAATACATGGTTTACAGAGGAAAGAAAGCTGAAACTCTTCATAATCATTAGACAATTAGTTTTTCCTCCTAATATTAAGAAAGTTGTTGGCTTAAATTTGATAATTTTAATTTTATTTTATTGGTAAATGCATATATTTCTGGGCATGGTGGCACATCCTAGCATTCAAGAATCTGAGATGAGAGATCACAAATTTCAAGCTAGCTGAGCTACATAGCAAGACACAGTCTTTGAAAAGAAAAATAATTAATACACACATACCCACACTCACAACAGAGTTATTATTACTTTCATTTCAGTAGTGCAACCAAGTCCTTGATAAGAAGCTGCTTAAGGTAGGAAGTGTTTGGGCTCAGAGTAGTCTAGGGGATCCTGCCCCTCCCAGCCCAGGAGTCATGAGCACAGCTCATGGGGTGGCTGTCACACTGCACCCTCAGTCAGCAAGCAGAAAAGATGAATGTTGCTATTCGGCTCACTTTCTTCTTTTTATTCAGTCTGGGACCCCAGCCCATAGAATGGTGCTGCCCACATTTAGGGTATATTATTGATACTCAATTAGCTCAGTATAGAAACTCTCTCATAGACATACCAGAGGTTTGTCTCCTATGTGACTCTAGATCCTGTCAAGTTGACAATCAGTGTTCATCACCACGTATGTATGTATGTATGTATGTATGTATGTATGTATGTATGTATGTATAATTACAGAAAATATATTAATCATTGTACATAAATTTCTTTGGCCTACCTCTTATTAAAAGTTGATTATTAATTGAAATTTATTTTTCTCATTCTGTTTGAGCTCACCAATGAAGTTTACCACATTGATTAATTTGCTTGCTTAAATTAAACTATTATCTGTTATCATGTATAGCATTCTAACAAAATTGCTTTTCTCATTTTCTTACTTGTGGTAAGCCATTGTTGACCCTTCTGGGAAGCTTAGTGAGAAGTCAGGGCTTGGTAACACCTTCCAGAAGTCAGGATTGGAAGCTTGGGTCAGCTAGCCAGGGTTTCTCACGTTCCACTTCCTGTGAGCCAGTCCGTCACATACAGCATCAGGAGCCTCGGAGTTGGGGTGTTGAGGGTGTCTCACCGTGGGAGCCAGGTGTAGCAGTGTGGCGCTGACTCACCGTGGGAGCCAGGTGTGGCAGTGTGGCGCTGACTCACGTGTGCTCTGTCCCTGCAGCTGTTTCCTCTCTCTGCTTCTGGTGGCTGCGGTGGTCTGGAAGATCAAGCAGAGCTGTTGGGCATCCAGGCGGAGAGAGGTAAGCCCATGCAGACAAAGTAATAAATCCCCTTGAAAACTCATTTCCTCTCCTTCTTTTCAGGCATCACTTTTACCTGTTCTGTGAAACTAATATTCATGAAAAGCATGCTGCTTCGTCTGCATTGTATGATTCTACTGTATGCTATATCAGTAGATTTCAATTATTGTTCCATAAATATCATTAATTCTGCCACAGCCACAACCACTTACTGAGTTAGCAATCTTCTAAGAGCTATTCATAAGAATTTGAGTGAAGGGACAGGTTTGCCTCAGTGACGGAGCCCTTGCCTAGCATGAACTGAGGCCCTTGGCTCTGGTCTCAGCACCCTCTAGTAGCACAAAGGTAGGGACAAAACTTTTAACTTGGGGGCAGGAGGAGGATCCAAAACCAAACTATAGCTATAGCCAGTATCATTGATTATGATGAAGTACTAGAGTTGGTGCCAACAGACACATTATCTAGATAGCCGAGCACCTCTAAATCCCAGACCCCTCCCTAAATCCAGAGCCCTGCTTGTTCTAGTCTGGGATTCCAGATTTATTTGTGTTTTCATCTTATATCTCTCTTAAGGGAGAGTAGTCTCATGTCCTATTGGCCATGTGGGGGCACATCTTTCTTTATTGTCATTGCTTTGGGAATATTGGTTCAGGATTTGACATAAAACAGGGTAGACTGACTTTAGTCTAGTAACAGAAATATAAAGAGGTAAGTTTCTGTCCTTTTATATATTCAGCCAGCAGATACCATAGCATTATATCCACCACAATTTTAGCTTATGCCTCTTACTGGTAAAGACTTTTCATAAAATACAATAGTGTTACTCCATCTAACAGAATTTAATACCTTGTACTGTTGTGTTCAGTTGTGTTCAGTTTTCTGTAGCTGCCACAGAAACTGATCAGTTTGAACTGGGGAGAATGCAACGTCTTTAATATCTAGTATTCACTAATAAAAACTCAGTACTCAGCATATTAATACATACAATAATATTCATTAGCAACTTCTTCGGGAGATGCAGCAGATGGCCAGCCGCCCCTTTGCTTCTGTAAATGTTGCCTTGGAAACAGATGAAGAGCCTCCTGATCTTATTGGGGGAAGTATAAAGGTGAGAAGTGGTTCAAAAGTTCATATAACAGCTTTCCAAAACTCGGGTCTGAGTCTGGCGAACCAGAGGAAGCAAGTGTTGTGATTCATTAGTCCTGTTTTCCTTCTCTCTCGGCCGCTCAGCTGAAACACCAAGATCGTGAGACACTCTTGCTCTCAATTCCCAGTTGCTGGTTCATGTCATCAATCAGTCATGGTCAGGAGAGCTTAACGTGTAAATCATGGTTATTATTCTCTCAGTGTTTGTGCCAAATACTTAAAAGTTTTTATATGAAAATATCTAAACTGGACTAGGTGTAGTGGCATGTATATTTAATCCCAGCACTTAGGAGGCAGAGGCAGGCAAATCTCTGTGAGTTCCAGGCCAGCCTGGTGTGTATATTGAGTTTCAGAACAGCCATGGCTACAGAGTAAGAGAGAGCCTGTCTTAAAGGAGTGGTGGGGACAGCTCAATTTACTATTAATTACTCCCCTCCCACACACAGAGAGACTTTGGATTTGGTTTTGTTGTTGTTGTTTGGTTTGGGGTTTTTTGTTTGTTTGTTTGTTTGTTTGTTTTTCAAGACAGGGTCTCTCTATGTAACTTTGGCTGTCCTAGAACTCACTATGTAGACTATGCTGGCCTTGAATTCAGAGACCCATCTGCCTTCTGAGTGTAGAAATTAAAGGTATGTGTTCTACACCCAGCAAACCCCAGAGTTAAAAAACAAAACAAAACAACTACAACAACAACAACAACAAAACACTTATAGGGCTGAAGAAATGGCTCAGTGGATAAATATGAGAAATGGAGTTTAGAGCCCCAGAACTCAAGTAAAAACGAGGCAGATAAGGTGACAGTACTCAGGAGGCAGAGATAGGATTCCCAGGGCAAACTGGCTGGTTAGAATAGCTGGAATTGGCTTCAGGTTCAGCGAGATATCCTCCTCAGTAAGTAAAGCAAAGAACTGAGGAAGACCTCCTTGTGCATGCGTACCTGCACATGCACTTGTAAACGCATATATGTGCATGCACACACACCATACATCATGTTTAGAAGTTGGAATCTTTGTGCACTGTTGGTAGACTACAAAATTATGCAGCCACTAGAAAACGGTAGACTGGGCATGGTGGTACATGCCTATAATTCCAGCCCTTAGAATGCAGATGCAGGAGAATCACCAAACAGTATTTGTCTCAAGAAAAGAAAAGCAATACAAAATGTAATACAGGGATTCTTTGTATGTCAGTGTTCATGACAGCACATCATAATTGCCAGAAAGGAGACGCAGTCAAGTGCCTGCCAGTGGCGAGTAGATAAGCAGAGTAATGTTTGCTAAATCAGAAATGATTTATACTTTAAAAGAAGAGGGGTCTAGTATACACTGAGACAAAATAAAATAGTAACTGCCAAAAGCTTGGAAGAGGAGATGAAGGAGCTGTTGTTTAATGAGTAGTATAGAATTTCAGTTTTTCGTTTTGCAACATTAAAAAAACAGTCTGAAGATGGAGAAAGTAGCTAAAACATACTTCCATTTTCCTTTATTTTATGAAAGGTTGATCATGCAGCATGCATAAAGCCCCTAGATTGAGAGAGAGAGAGAGAGAGAGAGAGAGAGAGAGAGAGAGACTCATTTGTAATAACAAAGCTATCTCTCAAGCCTGTAAAATTCTTTTAAAAAAAATAAATAAAGTCTGCAACAGAAAATGAATAAATTTTCCAGAGTCAAAGCATCCAGTAAGCAGATGAGGAATCCATTTGGTGAGCTGTCTATCTTTCACAAGCTCTTAAACCCAACAGGCAATGACTTAGTGGATGAAAGATGCATGGATAAGCTTGAATATAAAACAAACAACTGTCTCCTTAACATCAGGGTCTCTGCCAGACATACACTGCCAACCCAGCGACCTAGAGAGAACCTGTTGACATGGGCCCTTCCTTGGCACTCATGTGGCTCTTCAGAAAAGTGCTATGGAAACAACTCATAGCCAAAATTGTTGACCTTATAAGCGCCTGACTGAAGTGTGGGGTCGGTGAAGGTACTTGTTTGTTTTCTTCTTTCAGACTGTTCCCAAGCCCATCGCCCTGGAGCCCTGCTTTGGTAACAGAGCTGCAGTCCTCTCGGTATTTGTGAGGCTCCCTCGAGGACTGGGCGGAATTCCTCCTCCTGGTCAGTCAGGTGAGTAGATGGAGCAGTGGCAAACACAGGTCTGTGAAGAGCTACACCGCAGACATTTCTTCCTGGCCAAGAACGTGGGTATGGGGCACTGTACTATAGTGCCGTCTCTGGCACAGAGCTTTTGTGAGATAATTCCGTACTCCATAAACTGCTTTCTGAGCCCTGACAAGAAATGTCCTGGGGTGGAAGTCCAGGACCCTTCTCACAGTGCACAGCTTCCTCAGCCACACACCCAGTATTTCTGATTCCTTGGCTCTATTGCTCTAAAACTTGTTCTTACCTTGAATTTCGACTTTCTCCTTCTTCATATGCTACTAATCATCTCCATGTTCCTGGCATCCAGCCATGTCCTCAAAGTTTGTGTTGCCCTAGTAAATATTTCTAGCCATGCTCTTCATCTTGTTTAAGGTCTTGTTATGCAGCTCAAGCTGAACTAGAACTCATTACATAACCCAGAATACCCTCAAATTCCTAGTCATCCTCTTTTTTCAGTTTCCAGAGTACTACTCACCATGCCCAGCTTTTTACTCTATATTAAATATGGGGCATAAAGAAGTATTATAACAACATAAAGAAGATTTTTGAAAATTATAGTTTCATTAGGCTAATACAGACCAATTTTCATTCTTTTTCCCAGCCCTCTCTAGCAATTTAATTTAAATAATTATATAAGCTTTGGGAGTGGGAGAACCCTGAACAGTTTTTAAGCACAGTTTGTAGCCAAGGATGACTTTGAACTTCTGATCGTCCTGCCTCCACCTCCCCAGGGCTGAGATGTACCGCCACTTCTGGTTCATGAGGCACCGAGGATCAATGCTAAGGCCTCATGCATGCCAGGCAAACCCTCTTCTAACCAACCTACACACATAGCTAGATAGGCATTTTTATTACAAACAATTATTCCTCAGCATTTCCCCCCTAAAATAGCATCTCTACAGGAAACAGGCACCAGTGGTGATTTGGACAGGAACAGGGAGGAGAAATTACTTTCCCTGCATACTGTCTTATACTTTGAGATTTTTCTTCCTTTTTGCTGAGGCTCAAATCTAAATCTATCTTTATTCTTTCTTCATTACAATCATTTACATTTTTACAGTTTACTACATATTTTACCAATGTCTTTTATACTTTCCATCAAACATGTAAGCCATTAATTTATATAAACCTTGGGGCTGGAGAGATGGCTCAGTGGTTGAGAGAACCGGCTGCTCTTCCAAAGGTCCTGAGTTCAGTTCCCATCAACCACATGGCTCACAACCATCTGTAATGAGATCTGGCGCCCTCCTCTGGCGTGCGGGCATACATGGAGGCAGAACATTGTATACATAATAAATAAATCTTTAAAAAAATTTATATGAACCTGTCTTCAAGCTGGAGGCAAAGATAGGAAGATTGCTACATAGTGAGGTCCAGACCAGCCAGGGTTACACAGTGGAACCCTGTCCCAGAAGGAAAGTTCTTACTTTTAACACAAAGGCAAAGGCAGTATGGAATGCAGTTTCGGAGTATCTTGATTATGAAGTTTTGCCTAGAAATGCCTCAAACAATGTGAAAATTTTAGATCAGTTCAGTTGCAGTGGTGCTGGGGGCTGAAGACTGCCTCAGCCAGAACAGTTTAGTAGAGAAGAATTCTTTTATCCTTGTCCAGCCCTTCATCAGCTGTCCAGAAGGGCCTCCACTTACCTGGCCGACTAGAAGGACTCTATGGTGTTCTCAGAATGAAAGCCTTAGGTGTGATGAGGTCAGGACTCAGTCTTCATCTTCCCTTGGCATCCCCAGACACTGAGCCCCTAAGTGAGGACCAAGTCATTCTATGATCTGGCTATCTGGGCAGTGTCTCCTGCTACCACCCAGCTCAGCAAACACTGACAGGTGCTTCATAAAGGCTAGGTCTCCAGTGGGCACAGAGACGTAACAGGTCTGTAGCCTTTCCTATCTCATCCTTTATGTAATGCTCCCACCCTCTGAAACTCAGTTCTTGAGGCCCACCCCATCAGGGGAGGGCTATCCGTGCCAAGCCTCCCATTACTTTTTTTTTATGAGGTAGTACGAGTTAGCCCCAGGCTTAATCCTCTTGCCTCAGTATCTCCAGGGCTGGGGATTGTAGACATGTGTCATTATGCCAAACTCCTATGCCCGTTCTTTTTAAAAATCTTTTCTGGGATCAGATCCAGGGCCTGAGCAAGTGCTCTACCACTGCCCACCTCTTCTTTGTAATGGTCCCTTTCCTGGATATGCCTTTGCCTGAACGATAGTCCTCACTAGTGTGGGCTCCTCTCTGTGTATCCGACGCTGGCCCTGGCCCCTTCCTCCTCCTCCCTTTACAGACAAATAGAGTAGATTACCAAACTTAACTCCTCTGCTCATTAAAGCAGCCTTGGCAAAATGCTGAGTATGGGCTGGCCACTTCCTCCAGTGTTAGAATTCCAGCTTCTCTGCTGTCTTAATCAAGGTTTCTATTGCTGTGAAAGACACCATGACCATGGCAGCTCTTAAAAAGGAAAGCATTTAATTGGGGTGGCTCCCTTTCAGTTCAGACGTTCAGTCCATTATTATCATGGTAGACATGGTGGCATGTGGGAAGACATGGTGCTTGCTGGAGAAGCAGCTGAGAGTCCTACATCTTGCAGGCAACAGGAAATGGTCTGAGGCCCTGGGTGGTATGTTGAGCATATATGAGCCATCAAAGCCCACCTCCACAGTGACAACTTCCTCCAACAAGACCTCACCTACTCCAGCAAGGCCACTCTTCCGAATAGTGCCACTCCCTTTGGGGGACATTTTCTTTCATACCACCACACCTGGAATGGTGATTTCCCTGACAAATGCCAGGTTTATTATACAATGCAAAAAGGACAAGCCGGTCACTGGGAGTGTCTGTGAGAATAAATGGTAAAGGTTCTGATAATTTCTGTGTGCTCTGAAACATTACCTCAGTCACTCTTTGACTCCAACACAAGCTTTGTGATGTTCTTATCCCAGCCCCATTTCACACATAAGGAAACTGCCCTACGGGAGGTTAAAGAACCTTGCTTATTCTAAAACTTAGCCCACGACACTGTTGAGCACTGCCCATGGTAGATATAAGAAAGTCATGCAGAATAGTGCGGGGCTCAGCCCATAAAGGCACTCACCTCACTTCCCAAGCCTGAGCTAGAGCCCCAGAATTCTCAAGGTGGAAGGGAAGAGTTAACTTCTAAAGGTTCACACGTGCAGCATTGTTTACACACACACAAGTAAATAAATAAATAAAATTTTAGTATCTTGTGCTGAGCCAGTGATAGCGGATGAGGTGCACATTCGGAGTGTGGCTGCATTCTCATCCCTTGCTTCTACCCCGGGGCAGATGTGCTCACTGCCTCTGTGGTGTGCTGTGGAGGAGAGAAAAGTGAGTAGTTAGGCGTGCACAAATAAACTCTGCAAGAGCGTGGAGCTGACATCATCCCCCAGATGGAAAAGGAGAGGTGAGATAGAAGGACTACTGTGAATACCTCCTTTATCTTTCACCATGGAAGTGTAAAAGGAAATTGGAAATTATCTTTTTTAAAGTAAGCCCATCATGACATGTGTCCCTTCTTATGGGTTCTTCCAAGGTCTTGCTGTGGCCAGTGCTCTGGTGGACATTTCTCAACAGATGCCAATAGTGTACAAAGAGAAGTCAGGAGCTGTAAGAAACCGGAAGCAGCAGCCCCCTGCACAGCCTGGAACCTGCATCTGATACTGCGCCAGGGACTCTCCCTCACAGAGGGCACATGGTACACCAAGCTGTCTCAGGGGAGGGTGCAGGCAGGAAGCAGGTGCAGAACAGAAGACTGGAAACCCTTGAAGCATCCACCTCATGTGCATGATCATCCAAGCTGTTTTGATGGTTCATCCCTTCTGTGTCCAGCATCTAACCTTTTACTTTTGCATAGGAAATAATTTAATTACAAGTCTAAGAATAAGCTGCTCTACTCATGGGTGGAGGAGACCAGTGTAGAACAAGCGAGAGCTAAAAGTGATTCTGAGGTCCCTTGTGGAAACTCCTCTTGGGAGTCTCAACTGCAAAAGTGATGACCTTGCCAGCAGCTCTCCAGCAGGGTCTTCCGACACTCCTCAGACGGATTGTTCTTATTTGAAGCTTGTTGTCTTTTTACAAGATGTGCTTTTACTCTCTTCCAGGAAGTAGCTTTTTTCTAGCTGAGAACTAATAACGGTCTGTCTCTTTGAAAGTCATATCAAAGTATAATCAGTGGGGCCTTGTTTTGTTTTTTGGAGACAGGGTCTCACTGTGTAGCCCTAACTGGCCTGGAACTCACTATGTAGATCAGGCTGAACTGAACTCCCAGGGATCTTTCTGCCTCTGCCTCACAAATGCTGGGATAAAAAGCGTGCACCACCAGGTCCAGCAAAGGGGGCTATTTTAAATGTCAAGGTCAATTGTGTTAGAATATAAACAAATGTAATAGATAATTCTCTATAGCAACTTGATTAATTTTAATTCATTCTTCTCTTTATCTCACACTGTCGTGCACACACACACACACACACACACACACACACACACTCACACTAAGTGCCTAGACTTTAAATAGATCTAGCAACTGGAAAGTTAATAAGCCTAAGTTTTTACATGACTCTGTTTCTCCATTCTTGTAGAATTTAAGTAACTACCATTGCAATCTGTTCTTTTTCTAAAGTCTAGTTTGCAGCCAGCAGAGACTTCTCATCCCAAGAAACATTTAATAGGGACTAGCAATAGGGACTGAGTGACCACCAGCCCCAGCCTAGTATCACTCTAAGCCTGATGCTGGGCCAACCTTCTGGGTTCCTTCTGCCAAGGCACCACAGAAAAGTACTCACTCATGTCATGTGCCTCTGAGCCGATAAGAGCACTGAGTGTGTGAGACACTTGGCCCTGTCTTCCTGCAGCCCGCTCTCTCTGTGCCTGTGGACCATCCCTAGGTTGGATGGCGCAGACACTAGAAGAGGGATGATGCCTTGCATTGGGGCAGCATCTGCTCAGAGCCAGAAAAGGGCCCTGGTTCCATCTCTCCCAAGTGTGGGTTGGCCTGGTCTCCTCCCAGACCCAGCTGGTGGTGTGAGGAGGAAGTGGATGCTCATGAGGATGAAAAGCACATGGGGAGAACGGAAGGGACAAGACCCTCTTCTAAACAGAAAATGACAGCAGTAAGAGGGGTGAATGGCCCTCTGCTCTGTACCCTGGGATCCTGCCTGGACATTGCATCTCCCCACTTATGGTGCTCAGTATTCTGGCGTTACAGCAGCCTCACCTTCCTTTGCCTGCTGCATGTCCTGTGATTCTGCTAGTACCTGACTAGAACAGACCTCAGGCAACCATGCTCAAGTTAGGAATTTGGAGAAGTTAACACTCAAAAGAACAGAAGCCGTAGCATTTCATCTTTAAATGCAGTGCCAAGAGAGGGGGGCATTTCTCTAAGG
Organism: Microtus ochrogaster; assembly: GCF_000317375.1. Taxonomy (NCBI): domain Eukaryota; kingdom Metazoa; phylum Chordata; class Mammalia; order Rodentia; family Cricetidae; genus Microtus; species Microtus ochrogaster. The sequence goes on along the minus strand of NW_004949101.1, from coordinate 16,699,188 downwards.
CCAGCACTAACCCCATTCCCGCCAAGACACTCCTGGAGAGAGACTTCCAAGCTGAACCATAAAACACAGATGCACAACGCACTGCTGGAAGACTCACCTCTCAAAACACTGCTTTTTCACAACATTATTAAAGGTCAGGAGTTCCAGAAAAGATCCCTGTCTCATTCCCTGTGCAGTTAAGAGTGCCCCACATCCACATCCCTACCAAAACCCAGCACCTATAGGCATCTGCAGTGGCCTAACCCTTCATCTCCATAATCACCAAAGGGATTCTTGGCCAGGAGAGAGAGAGAGAGAGAGAGAGAGAGAGAGAGAGAGAGAGAGAGAGAGAAGTTACACTGGGGTTTGTCCTACAAGCAAATTTCCCCTGCTTTGCTCAAAGGACCAAATTTCTTTGGCCAAAGAAATTGCTTCTATGTTAGCTCCACACCTTGAAATAATATGTACCATGGCTCCCACCTACCTGCTTACATTTTTCCCTTAGAGATACTGTTTGTTCTTTGAAAAGGAAGAAGCAAATGGCATTTGATTTTGCTCCAGTAGTGGAGAAACAACCAACTCCACCTGCATCTCCTTCATAGCCAACAGCTCCCTTCAGGCTTGCAGCAGAAGGGAACGGCAGGGACAAAGAGCTCAGCTCAGAGCCAGTTACCGAGAGGACGTGGGGTTGTGACTCAGAACTGTGTGGCATGGGAGAGCATGTATATAAAATAGTCATGAAGACACTGACCTTGCACTTGTACATAACTATACAGTAGTGTCCAGAATGTTCAGACATTCAGGGTGTACATAAAACAGAAAAGTATCATAATGTATTTTTATTAAACATTAACATCTGAGTTTCACCTAATCTGTTTCTGTGCCATATACTGGGTATCCAAGCTCTGAGAAGTCAACTTACCAGGCCCTGATCCTTTGATAAGGCCACACATTGTACCACCATGCTGGTGTGTTCAGTAGCCTTGTGCCCATTAGGTAACTAAGTAATGATTCAGCTCTCAGAACACCTAAGAAGAATGGTGACACACCGCTGTGATCCTAGCATTTAGAAGATAGAGGCAGGAAGAGCAAGAATTCAAAAATGAGGACTGGAGAGGTGGCTCAGTGGTTAAGAACACTGGCTGCTCTTGCAGAGGACACTGGTGCAGTTCCCAGCACCTACACAGTAGCTCACAACCCTCCAAAACTCCAATTCCAGATGATCTATTGCCCTCCACTGGCCTCCTTGGGTATTGCTTGCATGTGGTGCACAGCAAATATGCAGGCAAAACACCCAATACACATAAAACATGAAAATAATTCAAGAAGAGCCTGGGCTACATAGCAAGAGCCTGTCTCAAAACAAACAAACACACCTATGAAGAGCCAGGCAGTGAGTCTGTTTACATGGCAGTACACAAGAGAACTCAGGAAGCAAGAGTATCCATACTGTTGTGCATTTAATGCTCCTTGTGACTTCTGGCATCTCTGAGGGGTGACCAGTCTAGTCCTGAGGTATTCTGTTACTCTTTGAAGTCAAAGACTGTTACCTGTGAACATTAGACTTTGCAAAGGGGCTCTCTAGGCCACATTCTGTTGTAGCTTTGTCTAAAATTTTAATGACGTTTCTGAGAACTGTGTTCTTTTTATACTAAAAACTGGGGATGGGGGCTCATTTGTTAATAAATAGCGCCGTTTCCCTACACCTCAGCCTCCTGTCCCCCTCCTGGTCTTCCCTACACAGTCTGGAGAAGGGTCTGAAAGGTCAAAGGAGATGTGGCAAGAAAGCACCCCATTGGCTCCTGAGCTAGCCTGTAAGAAGACTGTCAGCAAAAGGAAAGTACCAGCATATCTGGAAGGCTTGAAGTGTAAAATGGGATATCGTTAGGGAATTGGAGAAACAAGAACAGAACACCCTGAGTAGGCGATGCCACAGCCTGCCAGTACCCATCCTCCTTCAGCGCAGTGGGGTGTGCAGGGTGAGGAGTGACTCGCTTCCTTGGGGGATGGTGCTGTTTTTATGAACACTTTGATCCTTGGTGTCCTTTAATTGAACAAATATTTACTAAACACTTGTAGGCTAAGCTAACATAAGAGCAGTGACTGGGGTAGAGATCCAGCTCTTTGGATACAGCCCTCACCCTAGGGGAGCTCCTGGGGTGAGCCATGGCTCCCTGACGAGTCTGAAGTGTTGACCCTGGTCACACAGCCCCCAGCTCTGGACCGAGATGTCAGCATGGCCTCTGACTGAGCAGAGCCTCTGGAGCAGACGCCTGCCTGCAGGGAGCCCTCGGGGTGCCCTCCCAAGTGCAGAGAAACTGGCACCTTCTCTGCTGAAGGACCCGGACTCTGCACAAAACACTAGCAAAGCCTGCTGGGCCAGTTCGGCCTCTCGAAACGTTTCACGGTTATTTACGGTTCGCTGTTTGTCTTCATCCAGCTTAGTCTGTTCATATAGTCTGTTCATATGTGTAATTAGCATCTGTTGCACTTGTGTAAATATGGAGTAAGTATTGTAAACTATTTAATTGCTGGGATTGTTGGTGTTATACCTACATTTAAGACTGCAATTTTTGGTATTTTTTGTATTGTAAAATAACAGCTAATTTAATCAGGAACGAGATTTAGGGGGGGTCTGCATTTTAAATGCAAATGTGAAGCACTTGTATATAAACAAAAGTAAATATGTAATACAAAATTCCTTCTGAAATAAAAGTAGATCTGGTAAAAATGTGGGCTTCCCTGAATATTTCATGATAATGCTGATTTTATTCTATATTTACATTTCATTCATTGTATTAGCAGTGAGGGGACAGAGACAACTACAGCTACCACCCTCAGCAGCCTGAGGGGTCCCCTAGACTAGGGAATGCAGCTCAAGATTATTGGCTTCTGTCCTGAAGAGAATTCCAGGACTCGACAGTCTGTGAAGCTATGAAGCAACATTTAGTAAGAAATGTAACATTTGTGTCTATGTGTGTGGGTGACAGCAGTTATGGAAATGGTCCTCCCTTTGGGGCCTGAAAAGCAAACTGCTGTCTTCAGCCTTGGTGGCAGGCACCTTTGCCTGATGAGCCATCTCACCAGCCCAGGGTATTACTTAGTGGGGGGAAGGGATGTGTGTGCCACAGCACACAGGGGAAGTCAGGGGACAGCTCTTAGGTTTCAGTTCTCTCCTACCTCATAGGACCTAGAAGTAAGCCTGAGGTCAGACTTAGCAGTGACCATCTTATCCATTCAGACCTTAATTAAGCCACTGAGCCATCTCATTGATCTGATGAGGATATTTTAATAATAGGCCGAATTAAGCACAGGGGTGCTGGGCATGGTGGTGCACGCCTTTAATCCCAGCACTTGTGAGGCAGAAGCAATCAGATCTCTGTGAGATCCAAACCAGCCTGGTCGACATAGCAAGTTCCAGGACAGTTAACGTTATGTAGATGAGATCATGGCTCCCTGTCCCTACCCCACCCCCAAATAAGTACAGGGATTAAGAGGTGCTTAGAAGAGAGTGAGACAGGCTGGAGAGACTCCATGTGGGCTTCTCAAAGAAAAGCTCTAGAAAGACGACATGTGGGTGCAGACTTGTAAGGACAGTCGCAGACACTGGGTTGTGGTGGGGTGATGGTTGGTTTTGGTGGTGGTGGTAGTGGTGGTGGGCTCCTCTGGCTTTTACAATACTCATACAGAATTTTGATGAGGTATGAAGTGTTACAACTTTCTAAGGGTGGGGAAACACAGATGAGGTCACCAGGTAGGTCCTGAGAGCTGCCTGACAGGCACTACAGTTGATAAGGTCCTCAGGATGCAGGGACCCATGTAGGCGGAGTTGTCTTTGGGCCACCAGCTCATAAGAAACGACACAGGGGCTTTTTATTAGTTATGAAAGCTCTGTCTATAGCTTAGGCTTGTCAGCTAGCTTTTATAACTTAAATCAACCCATATCTCTTAATCCATGTTCTTTTACATGGCTCGGTTACCTTTATTCTGTACTGCCCATCCTTCCTCTGCACCTGGCTCACAACCCTGCCTCTCTTCCCAGAGGTCCCTGCTAGCCCTCCTGCCTCGCTATTGGCCATTTAGCTTTTTATTAAACCAATCATAGTGACATCTTTATACAGTGTAAAGGAATATTCTACAACAGACCCAAAATCTTATCCATTCAGACCTTAAGCCGTTGTTACTTTAACATAAAAATATGTATGAGAGAAGAATATTGACTCTGTCAGTATTTTCTACAGCAAGTATTTATAACTGTCCTTGAATTCTGGTTTTTCAGCTGATGAGAGGGTTAGTCAGACTCCAGGGTCCCTTCCCTGCTATTTCCCCATAATTCCTGTCTCTGTTTTGCCTCATTCTCAGCCTGGTTATAGCCACCCAAAGGTCCAGTGGGTAGACTTCCTCCAGGCTTCAGCCCTAGCGCATGGATGCCATCCTCTGGCTACTGTCTTATGTTTTCGTCTTTTTTATTTTATTTTATTTTATTTTATTTTATTTTATTTTATTTTTGTGAGGCTACTTCCATTCACACAGCCTTGTCTGAAGGCCTCCTGGGTGCCCAGCTTCACTGTATTCGGGTAAACGTCGTATATGTATAGTGCCCTAGCACACAGTACACACTGCCAGTGCTAGGAGTTGCAGAATGAGGTCATTGAAAATGGGAAGTCACAAGTGGGTGGACACTCATAGGGAGGATAAAACCAGTGTTCAAAAGCCAGGGTGCTTGAGAAGGGGTGGGCGCCTGGAATGGGCATGTGGCAGCAACCAGCTAGAGAACTTTGAAAGTTGGGAGCCACCAGCAGGATAATCCCCTAGTGGACCAGTACCTTGGCAGACTGAGGCAGAGGAGTGTTGGTGGCTCAAGGCCAGCCTGGGCTACATGCTGTCACGAAAGAACAAAACCTAGCAGAGACACTGCTGTTGGTTCACCCAGTTTTGCTGGTAGAACTATTGTTCTACAGTACCCAGGCTCTGAACACTAGGTTGGGGCCACACTGAGCTGTGGCTGATGAAACGTTGGGAAAGTGCTGACACCCAACTTATACACATTGAATGTTTTCATTTGGGACCTTCCCTGGAATTCGCGGGTTAAAGGGTTGGAAGGAACAGGGTTCTTGAGCCATCACTTGTTTACACGCAAACCACCTGGTCAGCAAGAGCTACTTTGGGTTTTGTTGCTAACTATTTCTTCCCAGGGAGAAATGTAAACAGTGCCTGTCCCTTCAAAGGTCCCAACAAACAAACGAGGAATGATTCCACCGAAGTTCACTAGGAAACCAATGAGTTTATTGGGCTTTCTTGCAAAACATAGATGAGGGGTTACTTGCAGAAGTGTGGGGGTCCTCCCCTTAATGACCCATACCTGAAAAAGCCTTAGCCAGCAGGGGTGAGGGCTTCCCCATAGCCACATAGTTGGAGATTCCACTCTAGTTTTCCCAGACAGAGAGACAGACAGACAAACAGACAGACTGATGTAGTGTGTGTGATAGCCCCTTTCACCAGGCCGCATGCAGTTAAGGCAGAGTTGCATACAACAGGTGGTAGGTGTCTCTGGATTTCTGTTGCTGTGAAGAGACACCATGACCATAGCAACTCTTATAAAGCAAACCATTTAACAGAGGTAGCAGCTGACAGTTTCAGAAGTTTAGTCCATTATCGTGGTGGGGAGCATGGCAGCTGGGAGTGGAGTGGTGTGCAAGCAGACAGGGTGCTGGAAAAGTGCTGAGAATTCTTACATCTAGACAAGCAGGCCCCAGGAAGTGATCTGAGACACTGGGTGTGGCTTGAGCGTATATGACAGTTCAAAGGCCGCTTCCCCAGTGACACACTTCCTCTATTAAGGCCGCACCTACTCCAGCAAGGCCACACCTACTAGTACTGCCACTCCCTTTGGGGACCTTTTTTTTTTTTTCAACCCCCACAGGAGGGAAACTCCTACGAGAATCTCAGGCCCTATTCCACCTGTCTATGCTGGGATATAAGTTGTCAACAAACCCAAATGGGATAATCTTTTGTAAGGGACACAGATGAATGCCCCAGTAGGGTGGTTGGCTCAGAGGACACTGACTACAGCTTTGTATCAATGAAAGGCAAACTCTGACTGAAATGAGGGACTCCATTTTCCAGATCTGTACCTTGGAGAACCATGCAGATGCCGGCAGTGGGGAAAAGAAATGGCAACAGCCAGACAGCTGCGAGGCCCTGGCAGGTGGGAGGTTGTTAGGTTAACAACTTGGAAAGCAAACCAACAATTTTTAGCTAGAGAAGTAATTCTCAACCTGTGGGGGTCACATATCCGATATCTTGTGTATCAGATATTAACACTACAATTCATAATAGTAGCAAAATTACAGTTACATAGTATTGCTGAAATAATTTTATGGTTGGGGTCATAACATGAGGAACTATATATAGGGTCACAGCTTTAGGAAGGTTGAGACCCACTGAGCTAGGGGGAGAAAAGTGGAAGATAACTACACTTGATTGATTTTTAAAAAAAAAAAATATCAATTTTTATTCTGTGTGTATGGGTATTTTGCTCACATGTATGTCTGTGCACGTGTGTGTATGGGTATTTTGCCTGCATGTATGTCTGTGCACATGTGTGCAGTGCCCACAGAGGCCAGAGGGAGTAGTCTGATCCCCTGGAACTAATTACAGATGGTTGTTACTCAGTTTAGGTGCTGGAAACTGAACCCAGGCCCTCTGGAAGAGCAGCCAGCATGCCTAACCACTGAACCAATCTCTCCAGCCCTGACAGGACCTCATGTAGTCCAGGCTGGCCTCAATTTTGCTTTGTAGCCAAGAAATAGCCTTGAACTTTGATCCTTCTGTCCCCGCTGTGCTGCCTTGAGTAAGCCAGGCATTGAGTTCTATGCCAGGTACAGCAGCTCACGCCTAGAACCCTAGGACTTCATCTTTTTACAGGTTTGCTTTTATTCATGTGTGTGTGTTTGCATGTATGTAGGAACGCAGTGTGTGTGCAGTGCCTACAGAATCCAAAAGAGAGTACATGATACCCTGGGATACCCTGGGATGGTGATACCCTGGGATGGGAGTTACAGTTATGAGGCACCATGCAAATTCTGGGAACCAAACCCAGTTTCTCTGCAAGAGTAGTAGGTGTTTGACTGGTGAGCCATCTCTCTATCCCCAATCCCAGCATTTTGGAGACTGAGGCAGGGAAATGATGCCAAGTTTGAGGTCATCTTGTGTTACGTAATGAGTTCAAGGCCAGTGTCAGCTACAGAGTGGGACCCTGCCTGCCTAGAAAAGGAAGTGGAGAGCTGGCTCAGCAGTGATGAGCACTTGCTGTTCTTGTAGAGGATGAAGGCCAGGTTCACAGCACCCTTGCTGGGCGCTCATATTGCCTTTAATCCAGCTCCAGAGGATCCTAAGCCTCCTCCTGGCCTCCAAGGGTGCCTGCACGCATGTACACAGATATACAAATTCACACATAATCTTAAAAGAGAATATCTTTTAAAGGAGACATTAAATTCTAAAATTGGTGAGTTTGTAAACAGAAAGTAAAGATGGGAAGGGAGTCCTGAAATCCAGGGGCTTACTGTGTAGGAAAACCCCTGCTTCTAGTCTCCAAACAGGAAGTGCTAGAAGCAGCAAAGTCACCTGTGACTGCACCTCATGGTAAAAATCACAGAAAGCATGAGTTCAGCCACCACCTTGAAAAAATTGTAAAGGAAGCAAAGAACGAAGCATGCATGAAGACTGTCAGGAAATAGCTATGCGCACTCTCTGCTTAGAAACAAATATAGAAAGGTGGTTTCACTGTAGGTGTAGATCAGTGGCTGAGCACTTGTCCAGCATACGCAAGGCCCTGGGAGGGGAGAGGGAGGGAAGGGAACGGAAGGGGACATTGCTAGTGAGGATGGGAAAGACCATTCTGTCGTGTGACAACTGGGGATGCAGCTTCCTGCAGGGAACAGGTATGTGGGTATCCTGGAGCTGAGCCTGCCAAAGGAGCAGCAGGTGGGGCTCCCCGTGGCTGGTGTGAAGTGGGCTGAAGAGCTGTGCAGTTGAGGGTGGGGCTCACCGTGGCTGGTGTGAAGTGGGCTGAAGGGCTGTGCAGTTGAGGGTGGGGCTCACCGTGGCTGGTGTGAAG